>NC_134354.1:679797808-680097808 GCF_048569485.1 Anomaloglossus baeobatrachus
CGCTCTGCAAATGTCTTGGCACTAGTGGGACTATAGCAAAGTCCAATAGCCACGTATAGGATGCCACTAGGTACACTGAGTGTTTGCTAGTAAAATTGCTTAGTTTAAAAAAGTTGTAGTGTGCAATGCAGGCAGACGTGCTCTGCAAATGTCTTTGCACTAGTGGGACTATAGCAAAGTCCAATAGCCACGTATAGGATGCCACTAGGTACACTGAGTGTTTGCTAGTATAATGGCTTCGTTATAATTAGTTGGAGTGTGCAACGCAGGCAGATGCGCTCTGCAAATGTCTTGGCACTAGTGGGACTATAGCAAAGTCCAATAGCCACGTATAGGATGCCACTAGGTACACTGAGTGTTTGCTAGTAAAATTGCTTAGTTTAAAAAACTTGGAGTGTGCAACGCAGGCAGATGTGCTCTGCTAATGTCTTTGCACTAGTGGGACTATAGCAAAGTCCAATAGCCACGTTTAGGATGCCACTAGGTACACTGAATGTTTGCTAGTATAATGGCTTACTTAGAATGAGTTGGAGTGTGCAGAGGACAAGAGGGTACAGTGGCAGGATTGTGGTGCTCTGGGTAGAGGAATGGAAGCCTGCCTTTCTATTCCCTCCTAATGGTGAAATGCAGGGAGGAAATCCCTGACCTGGGCTACACAGACGCTGTTGCTGTTTGCAGGACCTGTCACTTATGGCTCTCTGACCCTGCCGCTTTGAGCCCTTAAAAGGACTGCTAGAATGTGCTCTCCCTAAGCTGTCTAACGCTGTGTATGCAGCGCATACAGCTGTATCGGCTATAGGACTCAGGAGGACGGAGCTGCGACACTGATGTCTGACACCAAAGACGCAGAAGGCAGATAATGGCGTTCGTGAAGAAAATGTCCGGTTTTATAATGCAGGGACATGTGACATGCAGATCCTATCACACATGCCGTTGCTTCTCTGGCTCAAAGTCCACTTAGGTGTGTGTGTGTCTGTGATTGGCTGACATGCTGGCCCGCCCCACAAGACGCGCGCGCTTAGGGAAGGAAGACAAGAAAAAAAAAAAAAAATGGCGATCGCCATTATAGAAACAGCAGTGATCTGAAGGCGCTGTTCACGCACACTATACACTGAAATGTGATAATAGTTTGATTCACAGAGTGACTTACACTATTACAGCAGAAACCAAGCTAGGATTTAGCTGTTTTTTGGCTGCTAGAACCGTTCTCGAACGTTTCTAGAACTATCGAGCTTTTGCAAAAAGCTCGAGTTCTAGTTCGATCTAGAACATGCCCCAAAATCACTCGAGCCGCGAACTGGAGAACCACGAACCACGAACCGCGCTCAACTCTACTCGGGACTAATCCCCGCGCTCAATATAATAAACAATCATTAGAAATCTTTTTTCTAAAGATCTATCTATGCTAGTGTATACAGGGACGATTAGGCAGGGATTAGCAATATGTACCTAGAACTGCTCGTGGTTCTGGGGGCATATTGCACCTGACAGGTTCCCTTTAACCACAGACATACTGTATGTACACCAGTAACAATGCACCCAGGAGCAATACTGGACTGAAGTCACCTGCAGTTATGTATATTGCTATTTTTTAATTTTATAATTATTTGCTCCACTTACAGTTAAACTTCCAGTTAAAATGTTTGGGATATATTTTACACCCCAAATTATTCGAGGATATATCGTGTATCTTATATTACATTGTATAACCCAAATTATAGACTGTAAATTCATATTGTATATTGTATACCCCAAATTATATTATACAACCCAAATTACATATTGTATGGCCCAAATTATTATAGAACGGTGCTATTAACTTAGAACTTTTTGCATTTATTTATTACCATAGCAAAAAATAGAGATAGTGACAGCGCAAGGAAAAGAACTAAAATTTCAAAGCCCCAAAAAAAATTGAAAATGTGAGGTTAATACATCTAAATCACTTTTCATTCAGTAAACGTATGTGATTTGTTAATTATCCTTCTTGTTTCTAAAATTATTAGATCTTATGTACAAAGCACAGACAATGCATTACAAAATCATGTGCTGTGACAGACTCGTCTCTGCTACATCTTGGTTTATCACTTCTGCTACATCAGCTTCATGTATGATTATCTTGACTAGATGTAAACAGGAGTAGTTTTAGTTTGAGCAGGTTTATAATCATTATAGCCCAGGGCTGCTCTATTACTTCACAGTACAGTATATGTGCGTACACAGTCGGGTGCACAATTTGTGGATGCTAATTGTCCATAACCCCCCAAACTAGTTTCTCTGTCTCTGCTTCAACATAACCTGACTGGTTGTCATGGTTACTAGTGAATTGTTGGGGACATTTGAGACCCAACCTCACTGTTCTCCGCAGATAGTTGCTCATTTTGGGAAATAATTATCTCTGTGCTGGTACAGTACATTGGGTGTGCAATTTAATACTTAATTACTGGCATGAGTACAGATAAGCTGATGTCATTTACACCCCATAATAATTCCTGGTGTTTTATTAAAGCCTAGAGTAAAAGAAATGTCTGTGTGTGTCTATTTGACTTTACAGTACTTATGAACCATTCTTTCATTATTTCATTTTACACAATGCCACTGAGTCATCAGAGCAATTTTAACAGAATTCTGGAATAAATAGAAAAGACACAAAATTTTGGCTCAACTCAGAGCAGCACCAAAATTTTGAGAGTTTGGGCGTTTTCATGCTAATTTCTCCCAGTTACACCAAAATGGGCAGAACCTGGTGGATCTGGGAGGTGACGGGTACACGATGGGGGGGGGGTGCTTTTTTGTGACCCTCTGGCGCTGCCAGGTGGTCACACAAAATAGGCCCCCGCACAACACCTTCCCTCACAGGGTTAAACCTTGCCAACCAAATCCTAGTCACCCCCCCAGGGTAGGAAAGGCACACCAGTGGGCGGGACCAGGCGGATGGAGAACGCCCACCTAGGGGTCTGGAGAACCCGGGGCGGGAAAAAGTCAGTTTCAGTTTGAGTGCAGTTGCAGTTGACAGTGGAGTGGAGTAGTGAGGAGGTGAAGCTCAAGTTCAGAGCTCAAGGAGAGGCACCGGGGTTGGAACCCCGGTGTATTGGCTAGGTGGCAGACTGTGGTCCGTGTCTGACAGGCGACGGGAAGACGGCAGCCGGAGATCTGAAGTGGACCGGGGCAGGGTTAGAGCCCGCCGGTACCAACACCAGAGACCTGACCCGGAAACCGTGCACAGAGGATGTACTTGGACCCTGAAGCCAGGACCGGAACCAACGGCCTAGCTAATTAACCAATTGAGGGCAGGATTACAGGTCCTGTCCCAACAAAATTCCCAAAAGTAGACAACCACCCACAGAGAGGGATAGGGCATCCGCCAGGGCCCAGTTGATCCCACGGATCAGCATCAGCGGGCACGGCTCCCAACAGAAGTACCGGGAGCTCCCGTACCGGGAAGTCCACCACATCATAGTGCAGAGGAAAGTGACACAGACCATCACCCCGGGTGAGGGACCAGAGGACACCCCGCCGCGGAGGCCGTCCACCAGCACCTCGGTTAACCATTGGACTTGTCTGATTTATTTAATCGTGAGTAAACTGAGACTTCCTGGTCTGACCAGGAGCGCCGGCCCCTGCCATCACCGTCCGCTGCACTGAGTCACTGGCCCCAGGGCAACCATCCCTACCCACGGAGGGGTTAACAACCAGCTGCCATCCCATCGCCCTCGGGTGCCCTACAACCGCAGCGGTGGTGCCACACTTCACCACACACCGTGGATGGCGTCACAGACTGACTACGGGAAATCCCGTACACATACGTCCCCCTTTCATTCGGAGTGTCCACGTGACCCCCGGGCCCGGAGAACCCCTCGAGCCACATTGCGGATACGGATCCGAGCAGCCCGGCTGCTACTGACGTAGGGGCGGCACACCCCTAACACATAACGAGTTGTGGCGTGACTTCCGCCAGAAATCTTCCTACAGTCACCCTGATTCTATACACCTTGCTGTGGTGGGATGTCTTTCATACTTTTTTGATCAAAGTAGAATAAACCAAGTGCCCTATGTTATTTACATGTATTATTACTATTTTCTTTTTTACTTAGCGTATTTCTTCATTTTGTTTTTAACCTACACCACAACAGGCAGTGTACTAAAAGATAAAAGGAAATCACTTGGTAGCCAGCACTTTTGATTGACATTTTTTTGGGAGGGTGGGGATAAGACAATATATTTCTTAATAACGGTTATTTGCCTATTGTCTATTTTATACCTTATCTATTAAAAGAGATCATGTTATCTAAAAGCACAGTAAAGGTGGTGTCACACACAGCGACGGCGACAACGACGTCGCTGCTATGTCACCATTTTCTGTGACGTAGCAGCGACGTCCCGTCGCTGTGTGTGACATCAAGCAATGAGCTGGCCCCTGCTGTGAGGTTGCTGCTCGTTGCTGAATGTCCTGCTTCATTTTTTGCTTGTTGCTCTCCCGCTGTGAAGCACACATCGCTGTGTGTGACAGCGAGAGAGCGACGAACTGAAGCGAGCAGGGAGCAGGGAGCAGGGAGCCAGCTTCTGGTAGCCTGCGGTAAGCTGTAACCAAGGTAAACATCGGGTAACCAATGGTAGCCTTTCCTTGGTTACCCGATATTTACCTTCGTTACCAGCGTCTGCCACTCTCACGCTGCCAGTTCCGGCTCCCTGCTCCCTGCACGCCAGAGTACACATCGGGTAAATAAGCAAGGGTTTGCTTATTAACCGAATGTGTACTCTGGCATGCAGGGAGCCAGCGCTAAGCGGTGTGCGCTGGTAACCAATGTAAATATCGGGTAACCAAGCCCTTGGTTACCCGATATTTAACTTAGTTACCAAGCGCAGCACCGCTTCAACCCGTCGCTGCTGGCTGGGGACTGGTCACTGGTCGCTGGTGAGTTCTGCCTGTTTGTCAGCTCATCAGCGACCATGTAATGACGCAGCAGCGATCCTCATAAGGTCAGGTCGTCCGTCGTGATCGCTGCTGCGTTGCTATGTGTGAACCCAGCATAAGTCTTTAAAGAGAATTTCAACTCTCAAAAAAGTGAACCTAAAATTTTTCTTCTAACGTAAAATAGCAAATCAGATAGTACCAGATCTAGCACTGACCCTCCTGACACTGCTATGGTGTCACTGATTTGGCTGCAGTGGTGACATGATGTTGTACAGCCCCTGCAGCAGTCGGACTGCTCGGATCCGGTGGTTGCTGTAGTTCGAGGGTCTCCGGACCCGGGGGCTCGGGGTCACCCGAAAATGAAAGGGAGCTATTTACAGGGGATTAATGTTCGTGATGCCACCCATGGTTCGCGGTAAGGGGAGTACCGCCGCTGCCGATTGGAGTACCCGGGGAGATGGAGTGGGGCAGCCAGATGACGTTCCCTCCACGGGCAGGGGAGGCCCCGGGACTCTGGACGGTGGAGGCGTAGGGGAGCGTGATGCAGGCCAGGCAGGGAGATTCAGGGGAGAGAGCGTACTCACTCAGGCCGTATGGATGTTAGTGCCACCAATAAGTGTGACGCCCTGGACAAGTCAGGTTGTCACAGGTAGTCCCACCCCCCCCCCTTAAAAAGGTGACAGCAGCCAAACTACAAATATCCTTGTCACCACCCTCCGGGTTTGATGTTCACACCAGGGGGGCGGAGGCAGGCGGTTCGCTCCGCCCGCCGAGGAGTTCAAAGGCCCGGAGGCGGGAAAAACAGTAGTTGAAGTCCAGTATTGACTTTGAAGTGGAGTGGAGTGAAGTTCAAGGGCAGACCTGTGTCTAGGTCTGCCATAGTCTACAACAGGTGTCTGGGTTGGAGCCTAGTCACCTCTGGCAAGGAGGCAGATGGTGGTGGCCTCCTGCAGGAGCTGGGATTACAGCCGGTGGAACCGTAGGGACCGGGGACGGGTGGTGGCCCGCCGGTACCGAACCGGGGAACCGATTGGAAACCGGAGCACCAGGAGGGGTACTCAGACCCAGTACGAAGCCCAGAAACAACCGGGCCGAGTCAAATCAACTGATTGAGGACTGGACTTTAGGACCTTTCCCACATAATACCTGACTGAAGACAACAGCCCAACCATAGGGGTAAAGCCACCGCCCAGGCATAGAGACCCGAAGGGCCAGCGTCTGCAGGCAAAGAGGGCTCTTCCAACACATATCAAATCGGGGAGCAGACTACCGTTGCTCAGGCAAAGGAGTCCTGATTTCTACATACATGAGGTTCAGGAGAAAGGCGGAAGCCACCAACCTATTAAGGGGAAAACTACAGCCGGCTGTGGGCACCGTTCACCATCTTGTTTGGTTTTACCAGAGACTTCAGCATGTTTGTCATAGTGAGTACAACAGCGCCTTCGGGCCGCGCACAGCGCCGCACCGCACCGACACCCCAGCACGCATCCATCCCCTCGCCTCATCCCCCTACCCACGGAGGGCGTCAACACCAAGCTGCGCAACACCGTCCCCGGGAGCCTAGTCAACGGCAGCGGTGGTGTCCATCTGTGGTGCCCTGGACAAGCCAGGACGTCACAGGTACTACACCAACACACCCCACACCCCGACTAGGCACACCTAGGTCAAACAGAAATCCTTGTTGCATTCCTCCAGGGGCTGATGTCCACACCAGGGGGGTGGGCCAGGCGGTTGGCCCTGCCCACCGAGGAGTTCACAGTCCTGGAGGCGGGAAAAGTAGGCAGATCAGTTTTGGAGTTAGAGAAGTGTGTGGCCCAGGCACATACAGCAAGGTTGGCAGACGGTGGTGACCGTCTGCAGGAGAGGCTGATTGGAGTGAACCGGCAGTCAAGACCCGGTTGAAGGCAACAGCTCACACCGAAAAGGGAAACACAGTCACCGCCAAGGCTACAGTTCCCAGGGCCAGAGCCTGCGGGCAAAAGGGGCTCCCTCAGCATCCATCCAAGCTGGGGAGCGGGTTACCGGTGGGAAGCCACTGGAACCGTAAACACAACACAGGTGCAGGGAAAGGCAGTCACCATCAACCTACCGGGAGGAGAACAACCGCAGCCGTCAGTGGGACTCGTCCATCGAGCCGTTTGTTTGACCAGAGACTCCGTGTAAATTACTGGCTGAGTGAGTACCACCGTGCCGTGCGGCACAGCGCTGCCCCCGCGACCCTGCACCTCACCAGGCCCCGTAACCCGCCTGTCATTCCCCAAACCCTCACCGGGGCCCCGGGACAACCAAACCCTCTACCCACGGAGAGGAGAACCAACATCCAAGCTGCTCTCTGTCATCGCTCCCGGGATCCCCGTCCAGAGCAGCGGTGGTGCCACAACTTCACCACAACCGTGGGTGGCGTCACGGACAATATCCCCAAACCACACACCAACCCCCCTTTCACTCACGGGTGAGGAACACCGCTCGAGTCCCCGGGATCCGGCCCACCGCTCGAGCCACCACCGAGCAGCAGCAGCAGCTGGACCCGAGCAGTGGATGAGCGCAGCGTCCCCTCCTCCGCCCGCGACACATCCATTCACCACAACCCGTGGGTAGCGTCACAAACTTAAATTCCCCTACAAACAACCACGGCTCCGGCCGTAGACCTCCCCGCCGAGTTCCCTACACGTAGTGCCAACTCCCTTTCAGAGCGACGTGACCCCCGGGTCCGTGAAGAGCTCGAGCCACCCACCGACGATCACGGATCCGAGCAGCTTGGCAGCCGGCCGAGCCCCGGGGTGGTACATAAGCAGACTCTGGCACAGAAGTAAACCAAGTCTCTGGGTGCTGCTGCCGCTTCAGGGTGATTTCGTCCGGGAATCCGTCCCCATGGGTATTGCTGATGATTCTGGACCTGCCTCCATGCACTAATTTAGAGTGTTCTGAGTGACCCCTCAGCCTGAATCCTTTGGGGTCCCGTTCCCTATGGTTAGTTAGAGGAGCTGTGCTCTCGATGGCTGACACTTGGGATCTCAGTGGGCCGCATAAGCTGGATAGCCCTATCCCCCTCGTTGTGTTGATTAGAGATGAGCGAACCGGTCGCGGTTCGGCTCGAGGTCGGTTCGCCGAACGGAAGTCCCGTTCGAGTTCGGTTCGTCGAACGTTCGACGAACCGAACTCGAACTGCATAGGAAACAATGGCAGGCATTCACAAACACATAAAAACATCTAGAAAACACCCTCAAAGGTGTCCAAAAGGTGACAAACAACTCACAACACAACACAAACACATGGGAAAGTGACAAGGACATATACTCATGCGAAAACAAAACAGCTGGACAAGGAAAAAGAGGAGGACACACAGTTATATGAGGATATGCAAGGAAACATCGATGCCATTACTGTGCAACTTGAGCCCTGCTCATTTTAGGCTTCCAATCTGGATAAATTGCCTGAGCTCGACACGTACGCCTTGGGGATCTTGTCGTGTCCTGCAGCCAGCGTTCTCTCGGAACCTGTCTTCAGTGCTGCTGGGGGTCTGCTGGCAGATAAACACACGCGTCTGTCCACTGACAATGTGGACATGGCTCTCAGAGGACTTTTCTTCCCCTGGGTCAGCCAGGGGACGGGAAAGGCACGCGTATTTTTGAGAGTGCTTCATGCAAAGCATCTGTTTCATTTTGAAAAGGGGGATCAAGTGATGCCAGTCAAGTGGGGTGTGTGTGGCCCAATTAGTGGCAACGAGGGAGACTGTGGTTGGAGTCCCCTCGCTGTGTTTCTAAAAGAACCAAGATGAACAAGTCATGGCTCTCAGAGGACTTTTCTTCCCCTGGGTCATCCAGGGGACGGGAAAGCAAGCGTATTTTTGAGAGTGCTTCATTCAAAAGGGGGGTCAACTGATGCCAGTCAAGTGGGGTGTGTGTGGCCCAATTAGTGGCAACGAGGGAGACTGTGGTTGGAGTCCCCTCGCTGTGTTTGTAAAAGAACCAAGATGAACAAGTCATAGCTCTCAGAGGACTTTTCTTCCCCTGGGTCAGCCAGGGGAGGCGAAAGGCACGTGTATTTTTGATAGTGCTTCATGCAAAGCATCTTTTTCTTTTTCAAAAGGGGCATCAACTGATGTCAGTCAAGTGGGGTGTGTGTGGCCCAATTAGTGGCAACGAGGGAGACTGTGGTTGGAGTCCCCTCGCTGTGTTTTACATGATTTTCGAAGGGCATGACATGCCTAAGAGGTTGAGTTTCATCATCTGCAACTTGTTGGCAACAGAAAGGCTGCCTTTACACCCTTTTGAGACTGAGGATTTTCGAGACCTTATGCCCATTGCAGTGCCCCAAGAGCCGATGGCCAGTCGTCACTCCTTCTCCAAGAAAGGCGTGCCCGCGCTACCACAGTAGGTCGCACATAACCTCACCGATTCCTTGAGAAACTCTGTGTGTCACAGGGTGCATTTCAACACAGATACTTGGCCAAGTAAGCATGGACAGGGGAGTTACATGTTGCTGACTGGGCACTGGGTAACTATGGTGAGAGATGGAGAAGGGTTTGCTGTACAAGTCTTGCCGTCCCCACGACTTGTGTGTCAATCCTTCCTCTGTATGTACAAGTTCCTCCACTGCTTCTGCCTCCTCAACCTCATGTGGGTCCTCCACCTCGGCCCAAACCCTGTGTGGTCAGGCCACCCTTCCTTGTAACTGCGCCCAAGGAATCCCACACACCTCCTTACTATGCTGGCAGCAGAGCTCAAGGCCATCAGGCGGTCAAATGTTTACTTTGAAATGTAGGGGAAATGTGAGACACCGCTGAGGAATTGTGGACGGTTAGCTCTGGAGAGTGAGACCGAGTTTCATCAATGGTTGTCTCCACTCAACCAGCAGTCAGGGAAGGTCGGGTGCGACAATGATGCAAACCAGTCTGCAACCCTTCTTCAGGGCAATGTGACACACGTGCCTTGTATGGCTCACGTGTTGAACCTGGTTGTCCAGCAATTTTTAAAACACTATCCCGGCCTACATGGCCTTCTGCAGAGGGCACGGTGTAACGCCTGCCTGGATCGACACACTCAGATGGGCTGTAAAGGATAGGCTAGAGGCAAGCCACTCACCAAGCTGGACACCCAGAACCCTGAAACCCTTTAACCCCTATACAGTGATTTGGAATTACACAGGGCCCAAGTTGATCAATACCTGTGGAAGGCTGCAGTTCCAGAGAATAGTAGTCATGCAGGGTCAAAAACATTAATTGAGGAAGAGGAACATAATGGGATGGCCAGGACTTAATCAGAAAACAAGCAGAGGTGAAATGCGGATCGGCCAACGAGGTACATAAACAGCAAGCAGGAAACGTAGTCAGGTAACAAGCACACAAACTCATAAAACTGAACTGGGGGTAACAGTAACAAGAGGTTCATAGCTTTGTCTGGCAGTGGTCTGCAGACAGGAGGGGCCTAAAAAAGGGTGTGGTGTCTTCCCATTGGGACCAGAGTACAAATTGATTGAGTGGACTACGTTGGTGACTTAACAGCCGTGTGCGGCAATGATGCAAACCTGTCTGCGGCCCTTCGTCAGGGCAATGTGACACACGGGCCTTGTATGGCTCACGTGTTGAATCTGATTCTCCAGCAATTTTTAAAATACCATCCCGGCCTACATGGCCTTGTGCAGCGGGCACGCTGCTATATGCTCACTTTCATCCTTCGCACCCAGCAGCTCAACAACTTTCATCGCTCCGGAAGTCTTAGGGTCTGGCAGTTAAACGCCGGAAATGCGATGTTCCGACACGCAGGAATTGGAATCTGCACATGTTGCAGCGTGTGTGGCAGCACCGCAGAGCCCTGCTGAAATACGGTATGACGTATACCCTGGGCTAACTTGATCCAGAGGTGGTGCAGATCACGCTGCTGGAGTGGTGTCAGATCAAGGACCTATGCACCCTGCTACACAGTTTACAAATGTCGACGAAGATGTTTAGCACTGGCAATGCCATTCTCAGCGTGACAATTCTGGTCATCTACATGATGGAGCACACTGTAAGCATTATTCGGAGTCAGGTATTGGTCCAAGAGGAAGGTGAGGAAGTACAGGAGGAGTCATATGCAGAAGGGATAATAAGATCTACAAGGTCCATACGGTGAGCGGCACCTAGGCAGCAGTTATGGTGGGGGATAGGGATTAACAAGGGCGCATAGTATCAGCAAAAATTATTGAGGAAGGTGCAGGAGCCATGAAGAAATGGAGGACGAACTTGCGATGGGCATGGAAGACTCAGCAGATGAGTGAGAGCTTGCTCACATTTCGGTTGTGCGAGGTTGGGGGGAGAGGGCAGAGGAAGGAGGCACGATTCTCACCTCTCTGCCACCAACACACCAAGGACTTGGTCCTCCTGGATGCACAAGACACATGAGCGTCTTCTTGCTGCACTGCCTACAACATGACCCTCGGATTGTACGAATTCGAAGTAATGCTGACTACTGGGTTGCCTCACTGTTAGATCCCCGGTACAAGACAAAATTTGGCGAAATAATTCCTGCCATAGAAAGGGACGCACGTATACAGGAGTATCTGCAGAAGGTGGTACGCAATCTTAGATCTGCTTTTCCACTAAACACCAGTGCTGCACAGAGTGAATCTCAACGCTTTGTCATGGATAGGAGGAAATGGTCTTTTACTTGTCCACATCTGAGGGATCGAGGGCTGGCTGCTGTGCTGAGAAGGCATTGAGTACGGTGTCCCTGCAGAGTTGCACTTTTGGTCATATACAAAATGAGTTGAAAAAGGACAGATGCTGGTGGAAAGGGGAACAGGTGTGTTGGAAAGGGGAAAAAAGTTTTTGTCCGTGGGTTTGGTGGTTAAGCAAAAGTAACATTTGATGAAGAAACACCATCTGTTACGGTGGGACTGGCAGATTTGGATAAGGTGGTATATACTATGTTACCGCTATATAACGAAAATTAATAAGAAAAGAAAGAGAAAGGTATATATCCCCATCAGCAGTCAGTGTCCACCGTGCTCCCAGATGGAAAAAGAGAGGCTGGCAACTGGAAGGTTAAGTGGAGGATACAGAGCTGTGTGGCTATGAAACTAATAGTAGCCTGAACCAAGTTAGACGCCACTCGGATCTTGAGACTGGGAGCCCTGTTAGCGTCACAGGGTCCACACGCCCACCCAGCCCAGGAACTCCCTGTTAACATCACAGGGGCGATTCAGTACACTGACCGTGTGCATTGCGGCCACACCTGTGGACAGCAGGCGCATCAGCAGCAGCAGGCCTGTTAATGCCACTGGGCTGCACAAGCAGGACTTGTAGGACAGGAGCTGGTCTTAACCGTTCTGCGTTACCAACTGTGGTGGCGGCCTGCATCGACGCCCTATCCCTGCCTACCTCTGGCCTAAAACCGCAATGGGTTCAACACATGGAGGTGTGCTCTTTCGGAGCATAATAGAAGACTGCGCACCTCTTTGTTGTCTCCAGCCCCTTTTATAACCTGGGTCCGCCCCAAACCAGGGTGGACCACAATGCACCTCCTGGAGACAAAAGCAGAGTGATACGTCATGAGTGGCATAACTAGCGTCCTATTTGGAACCGCAACTTCAATGATGACCTCATGGCTGTCATGACCCAAACACCTCACCAGTCATCGTCTGACCATCAATAATGAGGTGACAAGTCATAGGGGCGGGCCTCTGCAAGCCATTTGGGAGTGGCCTGGCCACATCGTCAGGACACCTGATGCCCTGTCGTCTAAATGGGCCCCCCACATCAGGGGCAGGGCCAAAGAGTTCATTACCGGACCTAGTTTCTGATGCAGTAAGTGCCTGACCATGGTCAGTTGCATGAAATACAGTCTCTGAAAAAAGACTATCAGCTTTAGCATGGTGTCTAGGCACAACACAGGACTTAGACCCGGCACGGAGTGCAAGTACCTGTGCAAAGAGGCTTTTCGCACTAAGTGTGGGAGCATGCGCTGTAGCCCGAAATGAAGACTTAGCCTCAGGAATGGCACAGTCAGGCTGAGCATACTCACTAGGCGAAACACTGGAGTTAGGCTGCGGCTGGGGTAAATCGGCACACGCATGCGCACTAGCTGCCTCTCCACACTTAGATGTGGAGGAGAAAGCAGCCAGCTGGACAACCCGAGGCACAGGCCTAAATGGCAGCTGATGCCTGGGCGCAACTGAAACCGCAGCAGGCTGCTTGCGTTTAAGGCATCACCGTTTTGTAACAACAAATACCATCCAAAAGAACAGGTGTACTTCTTCCCATGGATAATCTGATATGATCCCTTTTTTCATGGACACGACCATCGCTAACAAATGTAGATGAGGCCAAATCAGCAGCTGCTTCAATGGATCTGAAGTGCTCCATAAAGTGGCCTCTCCTCCACCTCAAGTTCAAGATCCCAAATACTCCATTCCTCTGTGGTGTCAACCCAATCGCACTTGCTTCCTAACAGCTCTCAAGTTTCCACCAGCCCTGCTGAGTATGGGGTAACAGAGATGGTTGAGTCTGCATAGCTGTTCAGTCACACTATAGCCTGGGAATCAGAGGTCTGCTCCAAAGCTGGAGTGAGTACAGACAAGGAAGTTATTATTTTTATTATTATTGATTTATAGAGCACCATTCATTCCATGGTGCTGTACATGAGAAGGGGGTTACATACAGAATAAATATACAAGTAACTATAGACAGACTGGTACAGAGGGAAGAGGGACCTGCCCTTGCTGGATTACATTCTAAAGGATTTTTGGGAGAAGACAGTAGGAGTGGTGTAGGTTGAGCGTCAGGTACGTATGGTGGTGGTGTCATTGAAGGTTATAGTCATTTCTGAACAGATGAGTTTTCAGATTCAGTTTGAAGCTTGCGGGTGTAGCAGATAATCTGACGTGTTGAGGTAGCGAGTTCCATGAGACAGGGGAAATGATCTGCGCAGATAACCAGAAGCTTTATGAGTGGGATCCAGGCCCTGATGAAGAAGGTGCTGAGCCTAATCTACACCATCATTTCCACAAAGTAAATCCTCCTGGTGGAGACAATGGGGAACATGATGAGGAGCACAGATACCTGATTAAAACGACAACTTTACTATTCGGTCAGGGCAGGAAGAGGTTGTCTCGGAGGACTCAGGACGAGGGGAATGAAAACACACAGGGTGATTGATGAGGTTGGAGACCACACTTACTGTCAAACCAAAGTCAGCCAGTTGATGAGGTCAGCAGAGGAGGTGGAGGAGGATGCTACTGATGACGAGGTTACGTTGCGTCTTCCTGGCCAGAGACAAAGTACTGGAAGCACGTCAACAACTGAATCATGGGCAACAACTTTGCCTCTGAGCAGAAGTCGTGTTGGCTATGCAGGTCGCATGGGCTGTAAGCCTTGCCTAGCCTGTGAATTTTTGGACATCGCAAAGGATCACCCAAGTCATGGAATCTGTAAGATTTGTCAACAATCTGTAAGTAGAAGGCAAAAACTCACACTTTTGAGTACTTCCTCCATGAAGTATCACATGGATATGAATTGACAGCGTGAAGGTGTATTGCTCAGCTTTAGCAACTGTCAACGCAATATGCTTATTTGCCGTTCATTGCATGCATTGTTGCAGACTACACACAAGGGGCTGCTGTTTTTTTGGATCTGCCTTTGGTCACTATAGCAATATAAAAATGCTCTTCGGGTGTGGACTTGGAGATGCTGTCTATGAACAGAAGGAAAAGCTAAAGGTGTGTGTTACAGCAAGGAGCCACCGCGGAAACACTTCGTTCAATTGTGAGGGGAGTTGTGTTGTACTTTGATGATGAGCACTGTAACGTCAGTGAGCAGCATCCTGTGCCACAGACCAACATTCTTACGGTGCTGTCTATACTGTTTACCGTGAGAGGAGCGTAAAGTCTGTATTTCTGGCAACTGGACATCACAGTACCCGGGTACGGTAGGCTGTGCCCAGACAATAATGCGGGCACGCAACACTTTGTTTTATTAGCAAAACACATATCTGTTCTGGGTAGGCCGACTATATAGACAATAAGACTTGCTGCCTCTGCACTGTCAAATTGTCACGTACAGTTTAAATCATAGAGGGACAGCAACACATGTTTGCATTGACTGTTGCTTTTCAAGATTTCCATGACTGTGTTGCAGAGCTGTGTGGTTTGCATTCACACTGTTATCATCTGCATTATCTGTGAGGCTTCAGCTAACAAGGGTATTCAGGGGGGGTAATGTGTTTTGTCTATGTTTAGGTAGATAACTTGGAAGCTCTTGTGATGCGCCACTGGTAAGTCGTGTTCGCACACACACACACACACACACACACGCACAAACACACAATTACTGCTACACAGAGGGATTAGCAGGTTGTAGGCAACAGAATAGATTGTTCAATTCTTTAAATTGTATGCATGGTTCTTATTGTTTGTTTTGGTAAAGTTAAACAATCATTTATCAACCCAACTGCCTAGAGTCCTTTTCCTGTTGCCTGGTTTTGCTGCATACTGGGGAGCCCACCCTGTACACGACTTAAAATGAAGCATAAGTCGCAATGTGAATTTCACTGTGCTACAATGCGGCCTAGCATGCCTGTGCAACCACCGCCTGCCCCATCAAGTGCATCTGCGTGCTCTTCATCCTCTGTGACTGTGGGGACAGCAGTCACACATGGTTTTTCACACTGAACTTCCACTCCTTTACTTGCATCAGGGAGTGTGATTGGCAGGTCATCACTTGTTTTGGAAGTGGAAACAGAAGGTATTGTTGAGCTGTCAGACATCGAGAGAACCATCATTGGATGCAGGCTACATTATATCCACGCCTGCACCTTCGTCACAGATTGGCTGGACTACCTGCAGTTAATAATTGCATTTCAGAAATGGAAAGGAGTGTAGAATGCACATGTGTTGTACCTTGCTTGGCAGCAAAGGAACACTAACTTAGTATTCCAGACAATTTTAGGATGGCAGAAAAAGAGTCAGCTCTTTGGGCAAATTAAATAGCGTGGCAAAAGTGGACAGATGGGTACAGTGGCCGTGTTCTGTGGGTACCAGGACAGTAAAAGAAGCCTCACTTTCTATCCCTCCTAACGCTCAAATGCAGCAAGGAATTCCCTGAGTTTGCTATAAAATTAGCATAGCAAAATGTGCATGAGGGTAGAATGCAGAGGTGCTTGAGATTGCTTGGCACAAGTGGCACAATAAAGGAGTCCAACAGCCATTTTTTGTATGCCACTAAGTTGCAGTATTTTTTGCTATCATTATAGCTTATTAAAAACAGAGCAGGAGGGTGTCCTGCACAGGTGATAGAAATAACTTGGCACCAGTGGGACAATAATGAAATACAACAGCCAGTTCTTGTATGCCACTAAATGGCAGCATTTTTTGCTATTATTATAGCTTATGAAAAACAGAGCAGGAGGGTGTCATGCAGAGGTGCTAGAAATAGCTTGGCACCAGTGGGGCACTAATGGAATACAACAGCCAGTTCTATGATGCCACTAAATGGCAGTATTTTTTGCTATCATTATAGCTTATTAAAAACAGAGCAGGAGGGTGTCATGCAGAGGTGCTGCACATAGATTTGCACCAGTGGGGCACTAATGGAGTACAACAGCCACTTCTTGTATGCCACTAAGTTTACTCAATTTTTGGTATTATAATGTATTAGTAACAATGAGTTGGAGTGTGCAATGCAGGCAGACATGCTGCAAATATCTGTGCACTAGTGGGACAATACAGAAGTCCAACAGCCATGTTTAGGATGACACTAGGTACACTCAGTGTTTGCTAGTATAATGGCTTAGTTATAATGAGTTGGAGTGTGCAATGCAGGCAGAGGTGCTGCAAATATCTGTGCACTAGTGGGACTATACAGAAGTCCAATAGCCACGTTTAGGATGACACTAGGTACACTCAGTGTTTGCTAGTATAATGGCTTAGTTATAATGAGTTGGAGTGTGCAATGCAGGCAGACGTGCTGCAAATATCTGTGCACTACTGGGACTATACAGAAGTCCAACAGCCACGTTTAGGATGCCACTAGGTACACTCAGTGTTTGCTAGTATAATGGCTTAGTAACTATCAGTTTGAGTGTGCGATGCAGGCAGACGTGCTGCAAATATCTTTGCACTAGTGGGACAATACAGAAGTCCAACAGCCACGTTTAGGATGACACTAGGTTCACTCAGTGTTTGCTAGTATAATGGCTTAGTTATAATGAGTTGGAGTGTGCAATGCAGGCAGAGGTGCTGCAAATATCTGTGCACTACTGGGACTATACAGAAGTCCAACAGCCACGTTTAGGATGCCACTAGGTACACTCAGTGGTTGCTAGTATAATGACTTAGTAACAATGAGTTTGAGTGTGCAATGCAGGCAGACGTGCTGCAAATATCTTTGCACTAGTGGGACAATACAGAAGTCCAACAGCCACGTTTAGGATGCCACTAGGTACACTCAGTGTTTGCTAGTATAATGGCTTAGTAACTATCAGTTTGAGTGTGCAATGCAGGCAGACGTGCTGCAAATATCTTTGCACTAGTGGGACAATACAGAAGTCCAACAGCCACGTTTAGGATGACACTAGGTACACTCAGTGTTTGCTAGTATAATGGCTTAGTTATAATGAGTTGGAGTGTGCAATGCAGGCAGACGTGCTGCAAATATCTGTGCACTACTGGGACTATACAGAAGTCCAACAGCCACGTTTAGGATGCCACTAGGTACACTCAGTGTTTGCTAGTATAATGGCTTAGTAACTATCAGTTTGAGTGTGCGATGCAGGCAGACGTGCTGCAAATATCTTTGCACTAGTGGGACAATACAGAAGTCCAACAGCCACGTTTAGGATGCCACTAGGTTCACTCAGTGTTTGCTAGTATAATGGCTTAGTTATAATGAGTTGGAGTGTGCAATGCAGGCAGAGGTGCTGCAAATATCTGTGCACTACTGGGACTATACAGAAGTCCAACAGCCACGTTTAGGATGCCACTAGGTACACTCAGTGGTTGCTAGTATAATGACTTAGTAACAATGAGTTTGAGTGTGCAATGCAGGCAGACGTGCTGCAAATATCTTTGCACTAGTGGGACAATACAGAAGTCCAACAGCCACGTTTAGGATGACACTAGGTACACTCAGTGTTTGCTAGTATAATGGCTTAGTAACTATCAGTTTGAGTGTGCAATGCAGGCAGACGTGCTGCAAATATCTGTGCACTACTGGGACTATACAGAAGTCCAACAGCCACGTTTAGGATGCCACTAGGTTCACTGAGTGTTTGCTAGTATAATGGCTTAGTAACTATCAGTTTCAGTGTGCAATGCAGGCAGACGTGCTGCAAATATCTGTGCACTACTGGGACTATACAGAAGTCCAACAGCCACGTTTAGGATGCCACTAGGTACACTCAGTGGTTGCTAGTATAATGGTTTAGTAACTATCAGTTTGAGTGTGCAATGCAGGCAGACGTGCTGCAAATATCTTTGCACTAGTGGGACAATACAGAAGTCCAACAGCCACATTTAGGATGACACTAGGTTCACTCAGTGTTTGCTAGTATAATGGCTTAGTTATAATGAGTTGGCGTATGCAATGCAGGCAGAGGTGCTGCAAATATCTGTGCACTACTGGGACTATACAGAAGTCCAACAGCCACGTTTAGGATGCCACTAGGTACACTCAGTGGTTGCTAGTATAATGGCTTAGTTATAATGAGTTGGAGTGTGCAATGCAGGCAGACGTGCTGCAAATATCTTTGCACTAGTGGGACAATACAGAAGTCCAACAGCCACGTTTAGGATGACACTAGGTACACTCAGTGTTTGCTAGTATAATGGCTTAGTAACTATCAGTTTGAGTGTGCAATGCAGGCAGACGTGCTGCAAATATCTGTGCATTACTGGGACTATAAAGAAGTCCAATAGCCACGTTTAGGATGACACTAGGTACACTCAGTGTTTGCTAGTATAATGGCTTAGTTATAATGAGTTGGAGTGTGCAGAGGACAGGAGGGTACAGTGCCAGGGTTGTGGGGCTCTGGGTAGAGGAATGGAAGCCTGCCTTTCTATTCCCTCCTAATGGGGAAATGCAGCGAGGAAATCCCTGACCTTAGCTACACAGACGCTGTCTCTGTTTTCAGGACCTGTCACCTATGGCTCTGACCCTGCCGGTACGAGCCCTTAAAAGGACTGATAGAAAGTGCTCTCCCTAAGCTGTCCAGCGCTGTGGATTGAGCGCATACAGCAGTATCGGCGATAGGACTCAGGACGGAGCTGCGCCAGTGATGTCTGACACCAAGGACGCAGAAGGCAGATAATGGCGTGCTGGAGGAAAATGTCCGGTTTTATAATGCAGGGACATGTGACATGGACATCCTATCACACATGCCGTTGCTTCTCTGGCTAAAAGTCCACTTAGCTGTGTGTGTGTCTGGGATTGGCTGACATGCTGGCCCTCCCCACTACATGCGCGCGCTTAGGGAAGGAAGACAAGGAAAAAAAAATAATAATTATCGCCATTATCCATACAGCAGTGATCTGAAGGCGCTGTTCCCGCACACTATACACTGAAATTTCATAATAGTGTGAGTCACAGAGTGACTCACACTATTACAGCGGAAAGCCAGCTAGGAATTAGCTGTTTTTTTGCTGCTAGAACCGTTCTCGAACGTATCTAGAACTATCGAGCTTTTGCAAAAAAGCTCGAGTTCTAGTTCGATCTAGAACAGGCCCCAAAATCACTCGAGCCGCGAACTGGAGAACCACGAACCTAGAACCGCGCTCAACTCTAGTGTTGATGCCTTCGATCTTTGAGCTATTGGGGAAAGTTCATAGAGAGACTATCCTCCACAGGTTAATTATAAGGTTGCGTGAAGCTACTCCCTGATCTAGGGTCCAGTACATCGCCGTGCTTGGTACCGGTTCGGTTACTAGATTTTCCGGTGCCAACCGTTCTCCCAAACTAAGTCTGGCATGCCTCTCTAATACCCTGCGACCGGGTCTCCGACTCCTCCGGTCCCAGACCACGGTCTGCAACCTAGCCAACATCTCCCTGGGAGCTCCAACTCCCTCCAGCTCCTCACTCTCTGAGGGCTACCACTCAACTGACTCAGCCCCTCCCACCAGTCTGCCTGACCCCTAGGCGGGTGGCCCTTTTCCAGCTAGACCACCCACTGGTGTGCTGACAGGGTGTGGTGCGAGATGTGGCTAGGATTTGAATGCTGATGGAGCAATACCAAAGGTGAGGATACCAGAACCATGGGGGATTGAGTTCTGCACTAAAAGGGTAAGGAGTGCAGTACCCTCTGACACCCTGACTAGTTCAGGGGCGTCACAATGTCAACAGCTCACATCACCACTGCAGCAAATCCCTGAGCTCAGCATCTCATGCCTTCTACATTGTGCAAACAACTGAGCTCAGTGATTGTCTACAGCGGTGATGTGAGTGGTTGACGTGATGTCACCACTGCAGCCAAAACAGAGACCTATGAAATTGTGGAGAGCCAGAGCTGAACCCAGGGAAGGTGAGTATTATCTGATTTTATTACTTTACATTAGAGGAAATATTTGGCTTCCACTTTTTTAAAAGTAGGAAAACCCTTTTAAAGCTAGGTAAAGCTAGGTAAAGATGTCTCCACGGTTCTCTAATGAAGTCTCCTGATGGGCTTTGCCCAATTTGGCCACTTACTTGTAAAAGCATTTGGTAGCAGTAATGTCACATTAGTGGATACTTATGTCCATCCCTGAAATCTGATATTCAGAACACAACCCAAGTCCTGTTGGTAGAAAATAATATATATGAAAAAATCTCCATATCCTCAGATTCATAGATTTGATATTTCAACTAGCCAAAGTGTATGATACGGTCGCCAAGGAGCGGTGAGCATCTGGGAGTGGACCCACTGGGCCATACACTGGACTCACCTTGAGGAGCTAACCTCAAGCTAACCCCTACACAGGGATTGTCAGGTGCAGCCACAGGGGGCCTAAATGCATGGCAACCAGGACCAGTGGAGTTGGCTCAAAAGGACAGGAGACTCTCTGAAGTCCAATACGGATTTGCTCAGATGTGGCACGGAGGTAAAAATTCAGATGCAGCATCACGGAGGAGATGACTCAGACATGGCGACATGGAGGTGATGACTTAGATGGGGTAGCAAACAGGCTCTAGGAAGGGACACAGGTTAGCGGGTACAATTAACTGGTACTAGAACATAACATGCAGAACTAGACACCGTAGCGGGTACTGGACCTTAGAACTAGCAATGCACTATGGTTAGGCAACATTGCTCCGGTATCTCTCCTAAGGAGAGAATGTCTTAAATACCCACAGGATGATTACTGACCTCAGGCGTCACTTTCCAGCAATAGGACGCCAACCCTTTAATAAAGTGGGCGTAGCCACGAGCGAACCCTTTGGTCACTCACAGAAGGCCGGTGTGTGGCCTGGAAGCAGAGGAGGTTGAAGCAGGCCCCAAGGTAGGAATGGAACATCTGGGACCACTGGACAGGTGGGGAGAACGGCGTCCCTGCCAAGGTAAGGGAGCGAGAGTGTGTGGGTATGCCGCGCTGGAACTGGGCAATACAAAGTAATAATATGGTTCTCCAAGTCCAATCAATCCTGCTCTGAATATGAAAAACATTCATAATACAAGAATTGCTATTAAAACTCTTTAAAAAAATAATGTGAGGTGTGGTGAGGTGCTCTTAAATTCTTGAGGAATTTTTCTTGTGGTGATACAACTGGTGTTTGGCAAGTCCTGCAGGCAATGTGCTCTGGAGAAAAGTGTGCAATTCTTACCACTAGAAATAAGAAAACGCTTTCTAGTGCCACCTATATATAGTTAGCCTGTAAGTCAATTTCTAACTATTAAAAGTAACCGATCAGCTGATTCTTATTTCCCGAATCCCAAGAAGCTTTAATGAGAGACCAATCTCTACATTCTAAACATTGCAGCATTTCAGAGGGAGAGATTGTTGAAATTATGACCAGTAGGAGCTGAATAGTCCAAGAGGCATGGTCCCTCTGGCTTCTTACCACCTGCTCACCTACATTGACTGGTCTCTCCCCATATGTATGGATTTGGAGAAACCTGTCAGTCTAGTGGAGTGGGCAGGGAGGAGTTATTTTGACCTTGCCATATGGACTAGTCACCTTCTACCCTGTACCACTTTTCAACTAAAAATAGATTTTTAGAATGCAGGAGCCGGTTTCTGAATGATGTTGCCCATAGTTCAGGCAGCATGAATCAGCTGACAAGTTCATTTAAAGAGCATTGAAACATAAGTAGAGATTTTAGTCAAACTAGACACCCGTCTGTAGACACCAGCTGGATCCCTGCCAGGAGAATTAGTAATCCCAAGATCTGAGTCTCAGGTATCTCACTCGGCATACCATTACCCTGCTTTGTGCTGAAGAGTGGCAAGAATCACATAGGTATCTTATTTCACTACAATTAACAGTCATATTTCAAGACTCTTTGATGGGTTGTATATTATTATTATTATTATTATTATTATTATTCTTTATTATAGTTCCATTTATTCCATGGTGCCTTACATTAGAAAAAGTGGGGGCATACATAGACAATTACAATAATCATAAACAATACAAGGCACAGACTGGTACAGGAGGAGAAATGACCATGTCTGAGAGGGCTCACAGTCTACCAGGGTTGAGGATACAGTAGGTGAGGGTGGAGATGGTCGTGCAGCACTATAGTGGACTGAGGGTTACTGCAGGTTGTAGGTTTGTCTGAATAGGTGGGTTGTCAGTTCCTTTTGAAGGTTTCCATGGTAGCTGAGAACCTGCTATGCTGGGGTAGAGAGTTCCAGAGTATGAGGGAGGCAAGAGAGAAATCTTCTATGTGATTGTGGGAAGGGGAGATAAGGGGGCAGGAGAGAATGAGGTCTTGTGAGGATCAGATGTTGTGTACAGGTAGGTACCTGTAAACTAGGTCACAGATGTATGGAGGATACAGGTTCTGGATGGCTTTGTATGTCATGGTTAGTGTTTTGAACTGGAGACTTTTGTCAATGGGAAGCCAGTGAAGAGATTGGTAGAGAAAGGAGGCTGGGGAATAGTGAGGGGACAGGTGGATTAGTCGGGCAGCAGACTGTAGGATAGATTGGAAGGGTGCGACAGTGCGAGAGTGTTAAAAGGGAGGCCACAGAGCAGGAGGTTGCAGTAGTCAAGCCGGGAGATAATAAGGGGAGGTGTGCCGCCCCCATGCCAGCAGCCGGGCTGCTCGGATCCAGATCCGCGGTGGCTCAAGGGATCTCCCAACCCGGAGGTCGTGCGGCCATTCAATGAAAGGGGGACTATGTACAGGGGGATTGGAAATTCGTGACTCCACCCATGGTGCTTGGTAAAATGGTGTACCACCGCTGCTGTTGGTGGGGGAGCCCGGTGGCGGTGGTATAGCAGCAAGGTGTTTAACCCCTCCGTGGGTAGGGGGTTGTGCTTCGGAGTCCGGTGATGGTGGAGAAGGGGAGCCGTGGGCTGTAGGCCTGGGAGGCAGGGAGCAGAGAAACTTACAGTGGTTCTCGTGGTGCTGGATCAGGCTGTGCTGATTTGTGAGGTCAATGAACACACAGGCTGTGATTCAACCAAACATCCTGCAGTACCGTTGCCGCTGAGGGGGAGCACGTCCAGGTGACAGTTCTCTGTGATGTTACTAGTGTACTTTGGTCTAGTCCTACCCTCCGGGAGCCTCCAGTTCCACAGCCCCTCACTCTCTGAGGCTGCTCTCTCACGCTGTCTGGGAGCTCCAACTCCCCAGCCTGCTCTCCTCACTGAGAGCCACTTGAGAGCCCTCTGCTCTCTTTGCTCCCCTTCTGACGACTAACTAGCCACCTCCCACCTAGTCTGCTTACCCCTTCGGTGGGCCGCTTTTTCTTCACTGGACCTGCCCCCTGGTGTGTGTGTGTGTGGGATTTGCATGCTGGTCTTAGCACACCACTGGGTGACACCTGGAACCAAGGGAGAGATGGATGCTGCACGGAAAGGAAAATTGTGCAAAACCCTGTGATGGCCTGAAAGGCCAGGGCGTCACACATGCACTAGTATTTTTTTAGATTCTTGGTCAAGAATGTACGAATCCGGGAAATATTATTGATTTGGATTTGGCAGGAGGTGGAAAGTGCTTGGATTTGTGACTTGAAGGAGAGAGCAGAGTCCTTTGGTAGCGAGCACGCGGGACTGGAGGGAGTGAGCAGACCTTGACTTTGATGGATAGGTCACGTGGGGTGGTAGAGTGACATGGGGGAAAGATGATGACTCCTTTCTCTATTTTGTCTATGTTTAGTTTTAGAAATCGAGCAGAAAAGAAGGATGAAATAGCAGATAGACGTTGTGGGATTTTGGTTAGTAAGGAGCTGATATATTAACTTCAAAGCTAGCTACATTGGTGCCAGTATATACAGTCCCTGACAGAAGTTCTGTTGCTTATCCATGTTATACACATAAAAGCTTATAACCTGACTTTAAATTTATTCATTAGTTTTATAAATTACTCTTTGAAAGCTGAAACCCTCCCAAATTTGGTTTAGGTTATGAAAATAAAGTTGCTGCAAAGCTGAAATATTGATCATTTAATGAACACAGAAAGGTCAGATTTTGGCAAGACAAACGTTTTGTTGCCCACAGAAAGTAATGTGAAATTCAAACAAATAATTAACTTCTAACACAAAGATATGTTGCATAACATTGGTGAATGAAGTTGTAGTGCTATTAGAGCCATATTTAATATTTTGTGTGACTTTCATGAGCTTGAAGGACTGCATCCATGCGGTTCAACAATGATTCATACAGTTTATTGATAAAGCCATCAGGAATATCAAAGAATGCAGTCTTACATGCCTCCCAGAGTTCATCTAGATTCTTTGGTTTTGTCTTGCAAGCTTCCTCTTTCATCCTACACCAAGCATGCTCAATGATGTTCATGTCTGGTGACTGGGCTGGCCAGTCCTTAAGCACCTTGATCTTCTTTGCCAGGAGAAACTTTGTTGTAGAGATGGATGTATGAAATTGAGCACCATCCTGCTGCAGAATTTGACCTCTTTTATGATTTGGAATGTAAGAGGTAGCTAATACTTCTTGATATTTTAGGCTATTGATATTGCCTTCCATCTTGCAAATGTTTCGCACACCCATACTGAATGTAACCCCAGACCATGATCTTTCCACCACCAAACTTAACTGTTTTCTGGGTCCATAGGGGCTCCAGTAGGTCTCCTGCAGTATTTGTGGCAGCTGTGGTGTAATTCAACTGAAGATTCATCAGAGAAATCCATCTTCTGCCACTTTTCCAGCGTCCATCTATTTAGCAGGCTGTGGGACTTGGCAAATGCCACACTTTTTTTAATTGTCTTTTGTTTAGTGCTGGTTTCTGGGCACTGATTCGAGCATAGAGGCCATTTCGAGACAGAATCCTACAAACTGTTCTAGTTGACACAGGGACTTGAGGTGACTAAGCCTTTTCGAGCTCTGCTGCAGTAGAAGAGGGGCTGGCTTTGGATTTTCTAACCAACAAACGTTCCTCCTGAGCAGTTGTCTTGCGGGGTCTGCCGGACCTGGGCTTGTCAAAAACATCTCCAGTCTCTTCATATCTTTTTTTAATTCTTTGTACTTGACGCTAAGACACATTAAAGGTGCCAGCCACCTGTGCATTGGATCTGGTCTTCAGCCTCTTGATAATCAAGGCTTTGGTCGCAGGGTGGATTTTTGGCATGTTGTCAGAGGTCAAGTTGCAGTTCAAGTGAAGGTCTCGGGTGCTCGGTTTCTTTTTCTACACACCCACTAATTAACCGATAATTTAGTGAGCACAGGTGAGGATGTAAACTAGGATTGGGTGCATTATATGACAAGACGACAAAACTTTTGTCTTGCCATAATCTGACCTTTCTGTGTTCATTAAATGATCAATATTTCAGATTTGCAGCAACTTTCTTTTAATAACCTAAACCAAATTTGGGAGGGTTTCAGCTTTGAAAAGAGTAATTTATGAAACCAATGGATGAATTTAAAGTCAGGTTATAAGCTTTTATTTACATAACATGGATAAGCGACAGAAAGTCTGTCAGGGACTGTAAACAGTGTTCTTCTTTCTGGAAAATAGCTAATTTGAATATTAAACTCCATAATGTAAAAAAAAGAACTAAAAATCATTAAACAGAGTTTGTAAGCAAATTTAATACAAAGATATCCAAGCAGTCCCCACATGTATACTAAAACTGGATATACATTGGCCGATTATCATGAATAAATATTCCTCAGAAGGCTCATTTTGGGCAATGTAAGCAGGATGCAAATAACCAGCAAAATTATTTATAAAGAGCCTTAAAAATCACCTTTCTCAGAAGCACAAAATTTTAAGTAGACAGATTAATGTGTTGCCAAGAACAATGGTAATCTATGAGTACAGAACAAATAATTATTGATTTTTTTTTTGCATAGAAAAAATGCAGTTGTCCTGTTTGCAGGTTATTTTACAACCCACTCATCTTCAAACTAGTAGTTGATCTGTGGTCATTTAACAGCGTAAATAAGGTTGTGTAAAGCTGCCTTCAGACCTGTGCAATGTTATTGACTGATCTGAGGCAATGTTACTATTACTAGTAATAATTTCATTGTTACTATTGTCTCATTGTCTGGTTGTCTTTGAAATATATGTAATTTATCTAAAGCATCTAGTCTACTACGCTCGGGTGCCCGCCTGCAGAAAACGCATCTGCCAGAAAATGGTGCAAGACAGCACACGCTGACTCCGTCTGCTCCATTATAGTCAATGGCCCCGTCAGCATATGCGTCCGAAACACGTTTTGCAAGGGGGAGGAGGGGGGTTCGTAAGGATGCCCTGACGGGACTAGTGAATGTAGGTGAAAACGCAATGCGAAAGTGCCCTTAGCCTTTATCTATACTAACTGTATCTCATCATTTATTATCTAGAACTCTTAGGCTATGTGCGCACTTACCGGATTTTGCCGCGGATTTTCCGCGGATTTGCTGCATGTTTCGCTGCAGAAAATGTTCATAACATCTCTGCAGTGAATCACCAGCAAATCCTATGGAGAAAAAAAATCCTGTGAGCACTGGGCGGAATTTGACAGCTGCATGTTTTGCTGCGGGAATCCCGCAGCAAAAACAAGTGCATGTCACTTCTTTTCCGCACATCGCTGCGGGATTTCACTCCATTGACTCCAATGTTAATCATGAAATCCCGCAGGGAATAACGCAGGCAGCAAATTCTGTGCGGTTCACTGCGTTTTCATGCGTTATTCCCTGCGGTATTTCACGGTTTACCTCCGGTAATGTGCATCGCTTGTCTGCGGTTTTGCAGGGAAGTGATGTCATTACAGGAAGAGGAAGCGGAGCAGAGAGTAAACACACACAGATCACAGACACACAGACATCACAGACATAGAACACATAGACACAGACACATAGAACACACATAGAAAGAAAACGGAAATATAGAAAAAAAAGAACGTGGGCTCCGCTGCATATTTACCTTCCAGCCGAGGTAAGCACACAGCGGCGGCCCGGTATTCTCAGGCTGGGGAGGGAGAGGGGCAGGGTTAATGTCCCCCGCCTCACTCCCCCTCCGGCAGCCGAGAATATCAGCCGCAGCTGCCCCGGCACTGTCGCATGCATTATGCGGCACTACCGGAGTGTCCTCGGCTCTTCTTGCCACCGTGTAGCAGTGGTGGCAAGGTAATACAAGGGGTTAATGGTGGTGGGGGACCACCGCCATTAACTCCAGGCTTGATCATGGCAGCGTCTATGTGACAGCTGACATGATCAACCCGTAAGTAAAGTGAAAAAAACACAGACACCGAAAAATCCTTTATTTTAAATAAAACCAACAAGCCTCGTTCACGATTTTATTAACCCCCCCGAAACAAAGCTCCGGCGTAATCCACAGGGTCCTGCACTGCTGACATCCAGCCGCGACTGTCACAGACACAGCGCTGAATGAAAGCAGCAGACAGCAGAGGTAATTACCGGTCATTTCCCACGGCCGGTAATGTGAACTCACTGCCGACCGTGGGAAATGCAGCGATCTGTCATCTATCTATCTATCTATCTATCTATCTATCTATCTATCTATCCCTCTGTCTGTCTATCTATCTATCCCTCTATCTATTCTTCTGTCTATCTACTATCTCAGAATTAAATGACTTTTTTTTTTTCTTTTTTTTTTTCTTCAATGTGCTTTATTGCATTGAATGCAATAAAGCACATCCCAACCCGCACGCGGCAAAACCGCGGCAATACCGCGAATAATACCGCGGTAAAACCGCAGCAAACCGCGGCAAACCGCATGCGGTTTTCGGATGCGGTTTCCTGCGGTTTTTTACCGCGGGTGCGGTAATCTTTGAGAGCATGCGGATTTTTCTCAAGAAAATTCCATTTCCCAGTGCGCACATAGCCTAAGACCTAAGCAGTTGTTTATCCACAATACCAATGGTTTCTGGTGCAAGTATTTGGCCAATTTTGTAGTGAAGCAAGATGAACATCTAATTGCTGCAAGTCCCATTTTTGAATACCCCAGTGATCAGCTGCCATGAATTGCTTTCAGTCATATGACGGGCCCCACGGGGTCTTGGGAATACTCGCCACCGGGCCAGTGTGGGTCAGGGATGTCACGGGTGGCCCTGCCCGGTTTCTTGACCCCATCGGTGTCAATAAAAGGGATGGATGACTGTGAAGGGATTGGGTATGTTTTGAGTAGTTGTCTTGTGACGCCACCTGTGATGTGCGGCCAGGGTTTAGCAGCCGCTGCAGGTGCTGTCCTCTGCAGCGAATGGTGTCGCAGCTTGTATGGTTCGGCTCCCCACAGGTAGAGCCAGGCACCAGGGGAGGATGATGGTGGTGGTAGTGGCCTTTGGCGCCGAAGCGCGAGGTGACGGCGCCGGCAAGGACGGGCTGACATAGTGGTTGCGGTTCAAGGTTTTTACTCACTGTATGATAGCCACTCAAATAGTGCCGGTTTCTGCCGTGATGTTCCTCAGCTGATTCCGGGTAACGCAGAGGTCCCCACTGGTGTCAGAGTATGTAATTGCCTCAAGGGTTGCCCCTCAATGAAGTGAACTACCCGAGCTGAGCTTCCTACTTCAAGCCTCAGGCTCTGAAAAGAAGAATTTGAAGAAAGTGGTGTCGTGTTGCCAGAACTGTAATCCCGACTTGACTGAAGATTGTGTCATGATTGCTTCTACTTCTACCCCAAGTGGTGCCCGCCCCCCAGGTGGTTGTCTTAGTGACCGGGAAAGTCCCATGCCTCGTGATGGCCACCCCCAGCCTACCCTAGTCCAGTCCCGAGTGGGAAGGTACCTGAGCTGTTTATAAAGTGAAATATGAAAACACAAGTGATTAACCTCTTCCTCACCCGAGACTAATACTGCACTTTAAATGAGATGCAGCACCCTGTGGCAACTGGAGCCTCAGGGGCGCCACACATACATTGTGGCTGTTGCAGAGGATATGTATAGTTACACAGGGGAACATTCACATGACGACTGCATCTAACAAAGTGAGAGTCAATGATCCATAGCAGTGTTCCACTCTGGGTCATAGGGAAGGGTCCCCTTAATAGGTTATGGAAAGAAAGGGATTGACATAGTAGGTTATCACCTTTAGACTATCAGGAACCACTGTATAATAAAGCCAGAATGTTTTCATTTCAATCCATAAAATACATTTCATTTGATGATCCAATATATATAGTTTTTGAGTGGTACATTCATTCTATAGTCTCTAATGCCTAGTGAATTCATTGTGTTTATATTAAGTGATCTCTGGGGTCGGTATTACTTTGTGTCTTTTAACTCTGGCGTCACTTGCCTTTATTCATCATCTCAGCGCACCCCGCAGATGTTCAGGATCAGTGGGTCTAGCTGGATTTAAAAAAAAAAAGTCAGTTTGGGACCACACTTGACCCACACGTGAGCCTGGACATTGAACCGCCATACAAGTCTATGGTGACCCCAACATAAGTGCTATAAAATGGTGGTAGTAAGGGCTAGGGGGCTGCTAAAGGAAGCAAAACACAGTTTAAAGAAGGACAATTATAATTATAGTGTTTCTGCACAGCTGTCACACCGTTTTCGGGTCTACTCATTAAATCTTCTGAATATTCACTGTTTCACCCGCCTACCCTCTGTGACAGCATCTCTTATTGGTTGCAGCCAGACTGTGCCCCCACCCTCTGTGCTGGCATCTGTGATTAATTTCCTTCAACTTAATCGGAAGAAATGGTGTAGGGTCCCCCGTCTTTTGATACCCAGCGCAGATAAGCAGACAGCTTTAGACTGCAGTCCCCATCTGTTTGCTTTTTTGGCTGTGTATCAAAATACGGGGGACCCTACATGGCCGTTTTGAGCAATGCTTCACTTCTACAGGCAGGACATGTAGAAGTGCAGCTTTACGCGAAACGGCTGTTGTCCATACATGACCCGCACTTACCCACCCGCATGTTTTACTTTGTAAAGGAATAAGGGATTTTTCAACATCTGTTGAGTGCTACTACTTCATCTCTTCCTCTTGGACTATATTCATGGTGAGCCGCTTCACACATGTTTTAAATGGAACATTCATTCAATACCTCCAATGGATCCAATGGACAAGGAGCACTGTGTATACTGTGTGTATACTCACTATTATACTGTATGTCAAAGTGAGTATCAAAATCATAGGGATTTTACCCTAAAAAGGCTACGTTCACATGTCCAGTAATAATCCATTAGAACGGATCCAACAGCAATCTGTTAACAAAAAAAACTGCAAACAAAACTTTTTGGTCTGGCTAAAAATATTGATTTCCACTGGATTATTTTTTTTTCAACACTGAATTCTATGGAAAACAGATCTAGTAAATAGCCATCCATTTTCTTTCATTTAAAATTGATCCAATAAGCAAATAACAGATACTTTTCAAATGAAAGGAAAATGGATGACTTTATAATGGATCCATTTTCCATAGACTACAATGATAAAAAAAATGGATCCAGTTGAAGGATTCAGCTGGACAAAAAAGTTGGGTCTACACAACATAGTTGTCAATGGATTGCTGCCGGATCTATTCTAATGGATGATTGGACATGTGAACATAGCCAAAGGGGAAAACAACATTCTATAGAAAATACCTTATAATAATCATAAATTTATGGACATCACTTTAGGTCTAGGGCATTGTCAGGGACTGCAGGGACATGCTAGTCATGATGTGAGAAAGTAAATGATGGAACACTGGTCCAGCTGCATGTAAGGCCCCTTTCACATTGCGTTTCTGCAGTCCGTTACACGTATACGTTTGAATCCACCACAAACGTATACATTAACGCTTCCATAGACTTTCATTAAGAAACGTATGCTATCGCATGTGAAAAATAGCATACGTTTGGTAAATGTACGTTTTTTGAAACGTACCGGAAAACGTATACTACTACGTTTTTCTGTACTTTGTAGAAAACGTACACTAAACGTTAACGTTTATTTTAACAGAGTCTATGGAAAAAGCATTGTACCGTATGATCCATGATTGTACATATTTGTGGTATACGTTATTATTGCGTTTCAGAAACCTTGTCAATATAAACATGTGACCCATCATGTGATGTTCTAACGTGACCGAAAGTGTTCAGGCGGAATATGGGATAGCAGAATGTCAAAGCTTTCAATGGACATTCGAAGATAGTTTTCAAATTTGTCCGGAAAAGATCGCAGTTGATAATAAAGGGTGTGAAAAGCACCATATCTTTCACGAACATAGTTCACTTCATGCACCCAAAATCTCCTTCGTCTTCTCTGCCTCCGAGGCAATTGCATTAAACGATATTTCACAAGCAAAGACACAATCATCTCGCTGCTACTCCTTCGAAAATGTACTGGACAGAACACATACACTGGATACACCCACAAAAAAAAAAAAAAAATTGTCCGCAGAAAACTTTATTATACTTTAACAATGAACAAACGGATATGTTTTACTCCACACACAGAATTTGTCAAACGTATTGGGTTACGTTTAACGTATACGTTTTGACAGTACTAAAAAAGGACAAATATGACTAAATAGCAAAGTCCGTTAAACGTATACGTTTACAGTTTACGTCTAACGGACTGTACAAATGCAATGTGAAAGGAGCCTTAATATTGTAATAGTAATGCCCCCTTCCCCTTTTTAATTGGTAATATTGATTTTGTCCCACTCCTATAAACTGGGCTGTATGTCATTGGCTTCTCCTCATTACGGCTTCAAGGAGTTTCCTACCCTTTCTCCTTTGAAACAGGTGATACTTTGGTTTTATTTTTTATTTCATTTTAAAATTTCTATTATTTAGGTTTTTTTATCTTGTTTTAAAAATGAAATGGGATGCCAAAAAAGAAACAGAAAACCACTAGGAGTCGCTAGACACACTAGTGGAAGAGATCTGCGGGGTAGTCGAACGAAGCAGGGGTCAGGAGCTGGGAGATCACATCAGTAACAGAGGGAGAGAGAGAAGCCGAAGTCAATGTACGAACTGGGTCTGCAAACCAGGAAGTCATGACAAGTGCCAGGAAGAGAGTGGAGCCGGAGTCAGGGTACAAGCCGAGGTTGGTAGCCAAGAGGACAAGTCAAGTATGTGTGACGCCCTGGACTAGTCAGGTCGTCCCAGGTAGTCACACACACACACACCCCTCCCCGAGTAGGTGACAGCAGCCAACCAAGAAACCCTTGTCACCACCCTCCAGGTTTGATGTCCACACCAGGGGGGTGGAGCAAGGCAGTTGGCTCCACCCACCAAGGAGTTCACAGGCCTGGAGGCGGGAAAGACACACAAGTTCGGACACAAGTTCGAGAGGAGTGTAAAGAGTAGCCTTGACAGTGAAGGAGGGAGGACGAGTTCAAGGACAGACCTGTGAACAGGCCTGCCAACAGACTACTCCAGTGGCTGGGTCGGAGCCCAGTCACCTTTGGCAAGGAGGCAGATGGTGGTGGCCGCCTGCAGGAGCTGGGATTACAGCCGGTGGAACCGTAGGGACCGGGGTTGGGCGGTGGCCCGCCAGTACCGAACCGGGAAACCGATTGTAAACTGGAGCACCAGGATGGATACTCAGACCCAGTACAAAGCCCTGAACCGACAGGGCAGAGTCAAATTAACTGATTGAGGACTGGACCTAAGGACTTATCCCACACAAGACCTGTTAGAAGACAACAGCCCAACCATACAGGGTAAAGCCACCGACAAGGCATAGAGACCCAAAGGGCCAGCATCTGCGGGAAAACGGGCTCCTACGGCATATACAAGTCGGGGAGCGGACTACCGTTGCTTAGGCATAGGAGTCAAACATTCATGCAAAGAGGTGCAGGAGAAAGACGGAAACCACCAACCGATTCTGGGAGAAGCTGCAGCCGGCTGCGGGCCCCGTTCATCACCCCGCTTGGTTAACCAGAGATTCCAGTGTATTGTGTCATAGTGAGTACACCAGTGCCTTTGGGCCACGCACCACGCCGCACAGCATCAGCACCCAGCACGCACCCGCTCCCACGCCTCAGCACCTCCTTCGAGCCCCCGGGACCATCACTCCCCTACCCATGGAGGGGTCAACACCAAGCTGCGCAACACTGTCCCCAGGAGGCCTAGTTAACGGCAGCGGTGGTGTCCATCTATTCACCACAACCCGTGGGTAGCATCACGAACTTACATTCCAAACCAAACCACCGCGGCCCCAGCCGTGGAACTCCCCATCAAGTCCCTGCATGTAGCGCCAACTCCCTTGCAGAGCGACGTGACCCCCGGGTCCGTGAGAGGCTCGAGCCACCACCCACCGTACGAGCCCGGATCCGAGCGGCTCGGCGGTCGCAGCCGAGCCCGCGGGGCGGTACATATGCGAGAGAGAGCAGAGACGGGGTCAGGAAACTAGCAAAAGGTCAGGGAGTCAGGGAGTCAAGTCAGAGTAGGGGAGGAAGCAGGACGGGGTACAAGAGACTAGATAGCGGGACAAGTTCAGGTCAGTCACGTATGGGAACCAGAGACGTACACTGCCAAACAGAAGCTCTCATTGGCGGCGTTCCGGGTGAAATAGCTCCCAGATAAAGCAGAGCAATCACCCGGAATGACACTCCAATGTACAAGTCTCTCCCACACCACACAGGACTCGACAGAGAACAATACGTTTACTGGAAGAAAATATGAGGCCCAGCATAGGCTCTGCATAAGGGCAGAGTACCGCTAATCAGAATCATGACATGACAGATATGTAGAATTGTAATAATAATTTTATTTGTCGGATACCCCCTTGGTATGGGAGGGAGATTGTGTGCTCTGATGATGTAAAGGGCTATACTGGTGGTAGTATATACTGTCAGAAGTGTCTCCCAAGTAAGATTGATCTCAACTAGACAAAAAGTGTCCACCAGCCCATTAACCCGCTAAAACATACAAAAAAATTAATCCATACAGTATGAGTTATTGTCTGGTCAATAACAACCACGTTGGATGTTGGAGTCCACAAGCATCCTCCAACAACTAGGCAAAAGGTCTCAAGAAACACTTCTAAGCGATCAGGGCAAGGTCCAGTAGGTTTTTCTAAAGACTATTTATCATTCGGAAAAAAAGTATTCTGTGACACTGAATTGAAAGAAATGCAACAAAACTAGAAGTGAAAATATTCAAGTTAAAACAATTGGAGATACTGGACAAAATACTCCAGTAACATCAGGATCCATTACAATTGCAAAATCTACTATGGAAGACAATGAAGTGCCGGCAACTATACAAGAAGAAATGACCACACAACAACATAAAAATTCATCAAGAAAACACATGATGACCTGACACAAAGCCAAGAAAAACTGAAGGGAAAAATAATGGCACATGCACGTATATCAATGGAAATACAAAGATTGCCAGAACTGAAAGGAGTCACAAAACAATCTGGCACCAAATATGAAAGACGTGAACAAAGGAGTTGAAAATGTGAAAATAACATCATTGGGAAAAACAAATTAGCTCATGTACAGTGCAGCAGCGATTGTGACAACTGGGTAATGAAATCCAAAGACCAAATACTCAAAGAACACCTGTGCTATAGTGGAACTTAGAATGAAAAGATAAGATACAATGCCAGTAATTTGAAGACATTGAAAGAGCAACAATTAAAGAATATCAAAGATCAAGCAGTGGTTGATAGAAATGTGCTGGCTACATAAAAGGAAAATTGATGAAGCACTGGAAATTGTGAAGAAACAGATAACAGCAACAGCCACGAAAATTGAAAAATATAAAGCAAAAATAATCCAGGAAAATGAGCTATTTCAATCAGACCAAAGGCAGTTTTAATAAAGCATAAAAGGTAACAATAGTGGTAAACATGACAAAACAATAAAGAAGAACCAATACAATTCTAGAAAGAAATCTTTGGGAAAATAAAAAAAGACTACCGCAAAAGTGCAAAATGGATCCAAGAATTTGACAAATGTTTCACTAAAAATCATATGGTCATAATGTGATGATTGTCACTAGATGGCGCTAGACACTACTTGCATGCAGTAAATGGAGCGGTAGTCAGAAAGGCTGAGATCATAAACCAGGAGGGAACAACAGTACATGGGGGGCAGACAGAGACAAAATCAAGATACAAGCTGAAGGTCAGGTTCTAGGAAAGTACGTACAAAATACAGGGAACAGGAGGGGATGTGGTCTGGAGGAAGTCCGAGGTCAGAAGCCGGGAAGTCACTACAGAAATGTGGGGGAACAGGCAGAGATGGGCCAACAATAGTCCGGAGTCGAGAGGCCAAGATCTGAACACTGAGCACCATAGGAGCCAACAGCACATCTGTAACCAGGAAGTACGACTGAGCTAACACACTCCCTAATGAAGCAACGCAATCACCGAGAACGATAAGCATCTGCGTGAGCACCTCCCAGGATAGAAAGCCAGTGTTGTGAAACAACCAGCAGAGCATTCATCCTGCAAAACGCTCTGCACCATAAACAACATATACCGGCACTGTAGGAGAGCATGATAGAACAATACAGAATGTTCTTCACATAGGAATCGTGACACCTATCAACTGAAATGATCAATTACCATGAAAAGAGATCAACTGCATGGCTTTTAACCTGCCTAAATCAAGCATTGGCCACAAAGGTTAATAATATTCTATGGAATGGAGAAATTAGTGTGTGACAACTGGCAAAACTTACCCAATGCAAAGAAACCCAGCAAAAGGGATATTAAAATTGCTCACTGGATTAGTAGATGTAATTATTCAGGACTACTACATCTTACCAATAGAAGTGAAACAAAATGAGGAACAGAAGCACAAAAGATCAGCTCCTCATTGATAAAATGAAGCCAAAGAACTATAAAAGTAAAAAAAAAAAAACAAATATGCACATAGTCTGGTCTATTACAAAAAGGCATTCGATTTACTGCGTTACAGCTGGATCATAAAATCTTTAGAAGCAACTGGTGTCAGAAAAACATTAAACATTTACAGCAAGAGAAAGAAACACTGGGAAGCAAAACTGATGCTTGGAAGTGAAAACTATGGACTGATCGATATTCTTAGGGGTATCTTCTAGGGTAATTTGCTGTTGTAACCCTATTGTTCACCATTACCACGATTCCACTATCAATAATTCTGAAAAAAATGAAACTGTTACCAAACCAGGAAGAAGTCAGAGAGGATAATATTTATATATATATATATATATATATATATATATATATATATATTTATATTTATATTTATATTAGTACAAGGATGATTTGGAAAATCTGGTACTGAAAATTAATTGTTGACCGATACTATGAAAATTTTCAGTACACACATTTCAACAGGATTTTGGCCTTGAAATATGTGCTACTGTGGTTGTTAAAAAGCAGGGCCAGCATCAGGGTGGGGCAGACTTTGCAATTGCCAAGGGCCCCCACTACCCTGGGTGTTCCCAATGGCTTACATCCATCAGGAGCTACACTGATAAGGTAATATCTAAATCCCAGTGGCCAAAGGGACCTCTGATGACATCATTCTGTCAGGGCCGGGAGGACTGGTGGGCCCAGGAGGTGGATCCACTGGACCGAGTACCCCACCGGGGGGCAGAGTACACGGCAGCCGGAGCACTGGCGTGGCCGGGACGGGTATGACCAGGTCACCAGGGTCACGGAGTTCTTGAGGATACTGCAGGAAACAGGCACAGGTACCCGGTAGCAAAGGACAAACAGTAACAGGACACAGGACACAGCACAAGGGGACCTGAGCACCTAGCTCTAAAGACAAGCAAAAGGACACGTTGATCAGGCCCCGCCCACATGGAAAGGCAAGTCTTATATACCCAGCACAGCCCCATGTCATTACCTGCATCAGGTGTGCTGGGCCCATAAGACCAGGAGAGTGGGCGCGGCCTGGTCCTATACAGAACCATGAGGCCAATACTCAAAGTCAGACTCCTGAGACCAGGAGCAGGAGTCAGGGGAGCAGGAGCGGGAGCGGCAGCCATGACTGGTGGACACATGGAGTGGATCAGTGGGTAAGGAGTGGTGCTGGGACACTGGGAGCGTGACAGTACCCCCCCCTCTAAGCCCCCCCCTCCGAGCACAGAACCCCAGGGGCACCCCGGATCGAGACACCGGGCCGGGGCCCAACGCAAAGGCGGGGAAGGACCTCTGACCCCGTACCGCCTTCTTAGCCGCACGGCGCTTAGCCGATCTACCAGCAGTGGCAGCGGGGGCAACGGGAAGAGGAGGACCGACAGAAACAGTACTGACATCGTGGAGAACCGGCCCGGGCGACTCGGACCGGGCACAGGACGGTGACTCATCCCCGGTAGCTGGTGGCATCAGAGTCTCAATCGTCGGGGACGGTGGAACGACGCTGGGGTGCGTCATCACTTCCGGTTCCGGTGGCACCACAGGCACAAGTGCCAGGATCTGTGGTACAACGCTGGACTGCGTCATTTTCTCCTGTTCTTGTGACATGATAGGATCAGGTGCCAGGGGCTGAGGGACGGGCTGAAGACAGGTATCATGGCACGAGGGACTCCAGCGAGAGATTGCGCCGGAGCGCCAACTGATGTCAGGATCATGGAGTTTAAGCCAGGGCAGACCCAGCAGGAGCTCAGGAGCCATTCTCGGGATGACATAAAACGCAATAGTCTCAGTGTGCAGGGTACCAATACAAAGTCTCACGGGTTCGGTGGTGTACCGGACAGGTTCGTATAATTGTTTTCCGTCCACGGAGGCGAACCAGAGGGGTTTTGCAAGCGGGATGACCGGTATCCGATAACGGTCCACGGTAGCTTGTTGGATAAAATTACCCGCTGCTCCCGAATCAATGTGAGCCTCTGCCGTGAACTGGGTCTTCTCGGTCGTGACCGGGACAGTCTGTGTAACCGGGACTGACGGGATTCCGGTACCAAGGGTGGCGGTTCCCACCATCCCTTGGACTTGGGGTCTTCCTGGCCTCTCAGGGCAAGAGCGGAGCAGATGTGAACCGCTTCCACAATAGAAGCACAGGCCCCGGGCGAGTCGCTCTGCACGACGTTGCTCGGCTTGGCTCAGCCGGTCTATTTGCATTGGCTCAGGAGTGGAGTCGCAGAACGGCAGTGGCGGGGGAACGGTAGACCTCTGCGGGACAAAGGCGTGACGGACTGGTCGCTTTTCCCGGGATACCTCCTTGGTTCGTTCCTGAAAACGGAGATCAATCCGGGTGGCTAGTGATACCAAAGCATCCAAGGTACGGGGAACATCACGACCGGCTAATTCGTCCTTGATGCGACCGGAGAGCCCCTCCCAGAAGGCGGCAGTCAAGGCCTCATTGTTCCAGCCTAGCTCGGAGGCAAGCGTGCGGAACTGAATGGCGTATTGGCCGACGGTCAGGGTCCCTTGGCGTAGCCGGAGGAGCGAGGAGGTAACCGCGGTACTGCGTCCCGGTTCATCGAAGGTACTTCGGAAAGCCTGCAGGAATTCCCGGATGTCGGTCGTCACCGGATCCTCGTTCTCCCACAACGGATTTATCCAGGCCAACGCCTCGCCTTCCAGGTGCGACATCACAAAGGCTATCTTGGCTTGGTCGGAAGCGAAGAGGTGCGGGAGTAATTTGAAGTGCAGCGAGCACTGGTTCAAAAACCCCCGGCAGTTCTTGGGGTCCCCGGCATACCGAGGCGGAGCAGCGAGGCGAAGTTGCGAGGCTGCAGAGACAACAGGTTCAGACGTAGAGACTGGTTGCTGCGTGGACTCAGATGAGACGGCTGTCTGTAGCGTATATAACCGGTGGTCCACGGACGCCAGGAATTTCAGCATCCGGCTCAGGGTTTCACGCTGTTGTGCCAGCTCTTGGCGCAGCTCAGCCAGCTCTGATGTTTGTGCTCCAGCGGGATCCATGGCCTGATCAATCTGTCAGGGCCGGGAGGACTGGTGGGCCCAGGAGGTGGATCCACTGGACCGAGTACCCCACCGGGGGGCAGAGTACACGGCAGCCGGAGCACTGGCGTGGCCGGGACGGGTATGACCAGGTCACCAGGGTCACGGAGTTCTTGAGGATACTGCAGGAAACAGGCACAGGTACCCGGTAGCAAAGGACAAACAGTAACAGGACACAGGACACAGCACAAGGGGACCTGAGCACCTAGCTCTAAAGACAAGCAAAAGGACACGTTGATCAGGCCCCGCCCACATGGAAAGGCAAGTCTTATATACCCAGCACAGCCCCATGTCATTACCTGCATCAGGTGTGCTGGGCCCATAAGACCAGGAGAGTGGGCGCCCTGGTCCTATACAGAACCATGAGGCCAATACTCAAAGTCAGACTCCTGAGACCAGGAGCAGGAGTCAGGGGAGCAGGAGCGGGAGCGGCAGCCATGACTGGTGGACACATGGAGTGGATCAGTGGGTAAGGAGTGGTGCTGGGACACTGGGAGAGTGACACATGCCCATGTGACCAGAAGGGGTGGGGCCTTCACCAACATAGCTGATACCAGGAAGATTATTTTTCTTTTAAGTCAATGTGGACATGGAGTTGATTATAATAGAAGCAGGAGTCTGGGGTAACACCCCCAGATGGGAGGATGCAGGGGGGGGCAAAGGCCCCTTTGCATTAGTATAGTGGACAGGAGGAAACTACCACACCCACTAACCAAGCCAGTCATGCCCCCTAACTAAGCCGGTCGTGCCCACTGGTCCTTCTACCCACTGGGATTTAGCCACAACCACACTGATAATGGCTACCAATGGGGAGACTGCTTTAAGACCTTTGGTGATGTCACGATCGTGTAGTCAATCATATGACCATAATGTCAACACAGGTCTTATATTCTGCGGGTGTCATGTTACTGTGATGTCACCACAGGTCCTGGACTCTGTGGGAGTCAAAAGATAGTTTAGTGGTAATTCCTGTAGAGTGTGTGTATGTCTTTGTATCTATTTGTGTATCTCTGTGAGCGTGATGTCTCTGTGTGTGTGTGTCTTTGTATCTAATTGTGTATCTATTTGAGCCTGGATTGTATGGGCTCCTGGCAAGTATATATGCGTTAACTTCAAAAGAACACCCAAATAAGGATATATACAGTGTGATATAAGCAGAAAACTCTGTTAGAATTATAAGCAAGAGAACAACCAAGTAGATTATGCCTTTAAAATATTTTTTTTTATTTTAAAACATTCAAAAATAAATTTTACATAAAAACGTTTAAAGTTTATCAAATAACTGTTGAAAAAAAAAACGGGAATAATTTGAAACCATTTATATAGAGACTATCTGTACAGACTGTGTTCAAAGATTATAAATCACCATGAAGAATTACGTTTGAATATTGTAATAATACTAATAGCAAAATCTAATAGGAAAGTAAAAATTCATGAGATTATTTTACAACAGCATAAAACTAGTCTCTCATGCATAGACAATTAGTACAGACTGTGTTTATCACATATAAAGTGCATATGGCTAAAGAAAAAGCATGCAATTTTGCTGGAGAAATACACATCAAAGAATAAAGTGCCTAACAGTGCATAATTTGTAGTATCATATCTTACTTAGACATGTAGAAAATCTCAGTGCAAATTAGTTACAGTGCTATAGTATGACTGCTAAACATAAAGTATATGTTGAAGTCAAAATGAATTATATTTAAGCAGATACACCATGCATAGGTGCCTTATGCTTTAAAGGGACCATATGTGTCAGGGCATAAACATGACCATAGCAGAATCTGTATTTACTAATCTAAGTATAGTGATCAGTGGGAGTCCCACCGCCTCAACGTACATTTCAGCATCTTCCTCAGGAGCACTGTTTACAGGGGTAGAGGGAGTATCCTATTATACAGGCTGTCTGCCAATGAGAGGGGCCAGTTGTTGAGGTGTGTGCTATCATGTGGGTTCATGTGGATGGAAGGACGCCGTAATTCTTCCATGTTTGCTCCATGTTGGTGTATGTATAGGAGATGCGGTATCCTTATCAGGAAGTCTGACTGGCGGTCACGTGGAAGGCGTGGCCAGACGACGTCAAGGAGACGGCGCCTTTGCACGAGCCCCACTATATGTCCACCGACCAGAGATCCAAGAAGCCGCCGCTGCCTCTAATTTGCACAGGAGTAAGCACAAAGGGGAGTGTAAAAAGGCTCATATAAAGATACAATACTAGCCTACATTGTTGGAATTTTCAGTCTTAAGTATATCAATGTATAAATACCAAACAGATATGACAGAGAAGGAGCTATATAATTTAAGTAAGATAAGTATGAGAATAATCATATTATAGATCTATATAAATGACATAAGTTCTAAATAGCAAATATATAAGGGTAGATAGTGACAATAAATAGAGAGTGAATAAGATATACAAGTGAACAGTGATGATGATGATGTGTGAAAAAGAGTAAGTTAATTAAAATTAGATAAATATTATAGAACTAAATAAAAATAATAATATGAATAAAAAAATAAAAATAAAGAAATGAGTGAAAAAGTTAGTATGAAAGTAATCATAAGGCCGCTTTACACGCTACGACATCACTAAAGCGATGTCGTTGGGGTCACGGAATTTGTGACGCACATCCGACCGCATTAGCGATGTCGTTGCGTGTGACACCTATTAGCGATTTGGAATCGTCGTGAAAACATTCAAAATCGCTAATCGGTGACATGGGGGTCCATTCTCAATTATCGCTGCTGCCACAGGTACGATGTTGTTCGCTGTTCCTGCGGCAGCACACATCGCTATGTGTGACACCGCAGGAACGAGGAACCTCACCTTACCTGAGGCCGCCGGCAATGAGAAAGGAAGGAGGTGGGCGGGATGTTATGTCCTGCTCATCTCTGCTCCTTCGCTTCTATTGGGCTGCCGCTTAGTGACGTCGCGGTGACGCCGAACCCACCTCCCCCTTGAGGGAGGGATTGTTCGGCAGTCACAGCAACGTCGCTGAACAGGTATGTGCGTGTGACGCTGCCGTAGCGATAATGTTCGCTACGGCAGCGATCACCACATATTGTTACAACGACGGGGGCGGATGCAATCGCTAGCAATGTCGCAGCGTGTAAAGCGGCCTATACTGAAGATCAACATAAATTAAAACAATAGTGAATGGGAAATGTATAGGAGTGGTATATATGTTACCATCCTAGGTCCATTCTAGTATATATGTCCTCATACTGGGCCCATCCTGGTATATTTGTCCTCATCCTTGGCCATTCCTGCTGGGCCCATCCTGCTATGTTTGGGGATCACAATAATTCAGCTACAGATATTCAAAGGAACCTGTCACCAGGTTTTTTCCTTAAGAGCTGTGGCCACCACCAGTGAGCCCTTATATACAGCTTTCTAGAACGGGCTACTTACTGTTCCTCATAAAAGCACCTAACCCACAGTGAAGGCTATGTACGAGCTTGTGCATCATGGTGCGCATGCGTGAATTGCCAGTCTCTTCCTGGTTCCTATTCCCTCAGTCTTTGTGGCGTCGAAGCATGTTCAAGAGCCATAGTGATGCGTCCTTGCTCCCACGCATGCATCAAGTACACTGACGAACGGACTGCTTGCTGTGATCGTGGTGGGAATGTTCGCATGTGCGATCTGTGCAGCGCTTGTTAATTATGTGACGCCCTGAAAAACCTAAATTTTCTGAAGTCGCCATTTTTGTGGCCATCTTTGGGCGCGAAATCTACGGCCCAGCGTCTTCTTCCCCGTGAAAAAGGGCACGAAAGCCGAAGCCCCGCCCCCTGGGAACACGGCCGCAAGGTGAGGCTGGAGGTCGTAAAACGAAACTAACAAGCCGCATGAAGGAGTGCCGGCAAAAGACCAAGGGGGAAAAGTGGGAATCTGTCGGCGCCAAATATGGACAGCAGTGCAGCGCCCGCCGCTGGAGCGGCGGCGCCCGTGAATGAAGCAGTTGGTGAAGACGCTGCAGCTCCCGCTCTGGTCACAGGAGCGGTGGCCCCTGGACTCCAGTAGTGACTCCCCGTATAGCACCTGGCAGTGACCCGCCTGCCACAGGAAGGATGTCGGCTCCGGCAGTCCGCCCGGCCACAACGGGAATGGCGCCCAGCCTAGAAGTAGCCGCAAGTTCAGAATCAGAGGAAACGGATGAGAGCAGCCCCGATGTCGACGCCTCAGTAGCTGCGTATATCCCGCAATGTGGTGGGAATGGATACCGGATGGTTCTATCGACCCATACGTACCGTGCACTGGAGGTTTACGAGGCTGAGGCGGAATCCACCTCCGAGGATGAGGCCCCGTCTGCCGTTGGGGGTGGGATAGGGCCAATCTGCCGGCACTGCGAGTTGTCTGGGCACTTTGCCAGTGTGTGCCCCGGGAATGCCCGGCCATGAAGGGGCCGGAGCCCGCCACAAGTTTTAAAGTTAAAGTTACAAGTTTGATGTTTATGGACTGTCACCCCTGTTGAACGTCCTCATGTTCTCCGGAGGAGGCCATCTGCACTGCAGGTGGGGGATGGCAGGGCAGTTAAAAAGTTAAAAGACACAGCGCTCTGTTCTTGTTGAACATCTTCACCCCTGCATTTTAAAATTGAAGAGCCCATCTGTGGTCGGAGCCCCAGGTGTAGGATGGAGCCCGGACCGGAGGAGCAGTCGTACCCGCACCGTCGGCAGCTGAAGACGGAGTCTTTTGGACAGTGCCACTCGTGAGTGAAGTTGGCGTTGGGGACTCATGCTGTCCGGTGGTGGTCCGGGGAAAAGCTGCAAGAGGAGGCTGTTTCGTCAGCGGAGTTTAAATGTTACAATTGACCAACCTTCTCACCCAGCCGCAGTCTCTGGAGAGGCTGATTGGAGGATGGGCCTGCGGTAGAGTCGGCCGAGGCCCTGTCACCACCAAAACCTCCGGGTCAGGGGTCCCCTGGACGTGGGGCCCTTGAAAAAGAACTTTTTACCCGGCCCGTTTGGGCAACACCCGGACCTACTCTGGACTTGGGCAAGGGGTGCCAACTTGTGTTTTAGAGGTGTAATCAGGGCTAGGTTGTTTTGGGTTGGTGAGGTGAGAAGGACCCGGTCCGTCACATCCCGGTTTTTATTGTGCAACGTTTAAGAAAAATGCCTCCCGTAAGGGAAGAAACCACATATGCTTGAATGTAAATATATTAGTATACTTGTAATCTGTTTTACCCTTTTCATCTTTTTCCGTTCAGTTCAATAAATGTTGGTGGTCGGACAGCCTGTGGATGGTCTGTACTAAACCAAGGGGGAAGGTGACGCCCTGGCAAAACCAGGTAGTCACAGATAGGCCCCCGCATAACACCTTCCCCCACTTAAAAAACACACAGCTGACCTGAAACCCTAGTCACCCCCCCTTAGGGAAAGACAGACACACCAGTGGGCGTGACCAGGCAGTTCGACACGCCCACCCAGGGGTCTAGACAGCCCGGGGCGTGAAAACAAGCAGATCAGTTTGTAGTTCAGTTTGGAGAGGACTGTGAGCTGGAGCTAACTGTAGCTCCTGCAGGAAAAGTTCAAGTTGAATGGTGCCAGGGTAGGAGCCCTGGTACCTTGGCTAGTAGGCAAACGGTGGTCTCCATCAGCAGGAGACGGGAAGACGGCTCAGCAGAACCGAGGTGGACCGGGACAGGGTTGCAGCCCGCCGGTACCAACACGGGGAACCGACCCGGAAACCGGAGCACAAAGGGGGTACTCGGACCCTGAAGCCAGGACCAGAAACAAGCGGCCTGGGTAATTAACCGATTGAGGCCAGGACTAGAGGTCCTGTCCCACCCAAAGTCCCTCATAGAAGACAACATCCCACCGATAGGGATAAGAGGTCACCGCAGAGACCCATGGATGCCATGGGCCAGCGACTGCCGGCACGGCTCCTCAGGCCACATCCAGTCGGGAGCGGACTCCTGAGTTCCAGACTAGGAAGTCCACCTACACAAAGTCAGTGCAGAGGACAAGGATAGAGACCACCAGCCCGGGTGGGGGACCCGAATGCAACCGGCCGCGGCACCGGCCACCAGCACCTTGGTTTACCAGAGACTCGTGTGATTTATTGACTGTGAGTAAACAAGCACCCCCTTGCCATCACTATACCCTGCACTAGACACTGGGTCCCGGGGCAACCATCCCTACCCACGGAGGGGTTAACATCCAGCTGCCACTACATCTCCCCCGAGTGCCCCATAACAGCAGCGGTGGTGTCCCAACTCACCACACACCGTGAGTGGCGTCACGAACTTAATACGGCCTAGCCCATACATCTACGTCCCCCCCATTTATTCGGCGTGTCTGCGAGACCCCCGGGTCCGGAGACCCTCGAGCCATCGCTCAGAAGCCCCGGATCCGAGCAGCGCCGGCTGCTGGCATGGGGGCGGCACAATTACATAGAGTCACATTACTAGCCTGCTGGACATAAAATCCCCCCACATCACAGGGAGTAAAAGGAAATCTCTTCCCATGATGAAGCAACTAGACAAATAAAAAAAGAAGCAAAATGTACATTAGAGTTCCTACCAATCTGGGGCACGTGTGTCTGGCGTTCATCAGCTATGGTAGATCTCTTGTTTTACATCTTTGCTGCAGCTTCACTCATGAGACCATCCATACTCAGTTACTGATGGGTATTGATTCATAATGTATACTACACATAGGGTGCTTTATTTAAATACATACTTAGCTGCCGTCATTGCACTGTCAAATATTCAATTTTGAACCTTGTGCTGTTTATCATAGGATATTATGGTGTGTTATTGTTGGCCCATATAAGATCACAGGGTTAATTGAAAAATTGCATCAATACCCTCCGGATAGACTCTTGCATTTGTACTTTACTTTGATTACATGTATTGCAATATAATGTCAGTGTCCACCAGACTTTGACCTATTCAAGCACATTATATTACATGCATGGTCACATTGCCCCATATTGTTGATTGTTTTTTATCTTATGGTTCTGTCTTCAATATTGTCTGTTCTCATTTGCATATTGATTTATGTGAATTTTGTACCTCTTTTGTATGTCATTAATTTAATGTTATATGTTGTATAATACTCCTGGTTCTTTTGTGTTATAGATTATGATGGAGTTTTTACCCCACTGTTGAAGCACTTAAGGTCACTTTACACACAGCGACATCGCTAGCGATGTTGCTGGTGAAAGTACCCGCCCCCATCGGTTGTGCGTTACGGGCAAATCGCTGCCCGTGGCGCACAACACCGTTAGTCTGCCTAGCAACGTCGCTGTGGCCAGCGAATCGCCTCCTTTCTAAGGGGGAAGTTCGTCCGGCATCACAGCGGCGTCACTAAGCAGCTGCCCAATAGAAGTGAAGGGGCGGAGATGAGCTGCCAGAACATCCTGCCCACCTCCTTCCTTCCTCATTGCCGGCGGCCGCAGGTAAGCTGTAGTTTTTCCGTTCCCGAGGTGTCACAGATAGCGATGTGTGCTGCCACAGGAACGACGAACAACCTGCATCCTGCAACAGCAACGATATTTGAGATTAGAACTACTTGTCAACGATCAACGATATGGTGAGTAATTTTGATCGTTAGCAGTCGTTCGCGCGTTTCACACGCAACGACGTCGCTAACAAGGCCGGATGTGTGTCACGAATTCTCGTTAGTGATATCGTTGCATGTAAAGCCCCCTTTAGTTGTGACCATCAGTATTTTTCAAGATGCTATTCTTGGATTTTCTGTTTATAACAATAGCAGCCTGCAGACACCCTGGAATTGTCACATCCATTAGAGGCAACAATTCCGATGCTTTACCTGGCTCATCCCGATTGCTCTGGTGCAGTGGCAATCAGGGTAATATAAGTGGTTAATTACGGCTGTGATTCACTTTTGAGGCTTGTGCTATTTATCATAGGATATTGTGGTGTGTAATTGTTGGCCTATACAAGACCACAGGGTTAATTGAAAAATTGCATCAATTCCCTACGGGACTTTTGCATTTGCACTTTACTTTGATTATGTTTTGCAATATGACGTCAGTGTCCACCAGACTTTGACCTATTCAAGCACATATTACATGTGTGGTCACATTGCCCCATATTGTTCATTGTTTTTTGTCTTATGGTTCTGTCTTCAATATTGTCTGTTCTTGTTTGCATATTGATTTATTTAAATTTATTACCCCTTTTTGTATATCATAAATTATTTAATATGTTATATTTATATTTTGCATAATACTCCTGGTTCTTCTGTGTTATAAATAATAATGGAGTTTTTACTGGACTGTTGAAGCACATAGTTGTGTGAACATCAGTAGATAGTGTTCTTGGATTTTCTGTTTATAAAAATAGCAGCCAGCAGCTGCCCCGGAATTGTCACTTCTAATTGGCTCATGCCGATTGCCCTGGTGCGCTGGCAATCGGGGTAATATCAGGGGTTAATGATAGCTGTGATTTATCAAAAATCACAGCTGACACTAAACCCCAGATTAGTAATGGGGAGGGTTCTACGAGACTCCCCATTACTAACTCTGTAAGTCAAAAGAAATAAACAAAGAAAAATCTTTTATTTAAAAAAAAAACAAAAAACAACAAAAAAAACCCCAACAAACACCCTCTCTCTCCAATTGATAAACCTCCGAAACAGCCAGGTCAACGTACTCCACACCATGATGTCCCGCAATGATCCCGGCTGTACTACATACTGAAGTTGCAGCATGCAAGTTACATTAGAAAACATGACTGTGATGACATGGACTCTGTCAGTGTCTAGCATGGGTTAAGTTTCTTAAAATCCAGCCAGACATGATGATATCTTGTTTATAAATGGGGGATAAGCCTCTCATTGTTTCTACCAAACTCTTAGGGTGGCTTTGCACATTGCAACATCGCACGTGCGATGTCGGTGGGGTCAAACCGAAAGTGATGCACATCCGGCGTCACTTTCGACATCGTAGTGTGTAAATCCTAGATGATACGATTAATGAGCGCAAAAGCATCGTTATCGTATAATCGGTGCAGGTTCCGACTTTTCCATAATTACGCTGCCGCGACAGGTACGATGTAGTTCCTCGTTCCTGCGGCAGTACACATCGCTGTGTGTAAAGCCGCAGGAGCGAGGAACATCACCTTACCTGCCGCCGGCGGCTATACGGAAGGAAGGAGGTGGGCGGGATGTTTACATCCTGCTCATCTCCGCGCCTCTGCCGCTATTGGCCGCCTGCCGTGTGACGTCGCTATGACGCCGCACGACCCGCCCCCTTAGGAAGGAGGCGGGTCGCCGGCCAGAGCGACGGTCGCAGGGCGGGTGAGTGCATGTGAAGTTGGCGTAGCGATAATTTTCGCTACGCCAGCTATCACAAGACATCGTACCTGCGACGGGGGCGGGGACTATCGCGTGCGACATCGCAGCATCGGCTTGCGATGTCGCAACGTGCAAAGCCCGCCTTAGGGGCACTTTGCACACTACGACATCGCACGTGCGATGTCGGTGGGGTCAAATTGAAAGTGACGCACATCTGGCATCACAGGCGATATCGTAGTGTGTAAAGCATTTTTGATACGATTAACGAGTGTAAAAGCGTCGTAATTGTATCATCGGTGTAGCGTCGGTCATTTCCATGAATTGGGAATGACCGATATCACGATGTTGTTCCTCGTTCCTGCGGCAGCCCACATTGCTGTGTGTGAAGCTGCAGGAGCAAGGAACATATCCTACCTGCGTCCTGCGGCTCATGCCGGCTATGCGGAAGGAAGCAGGTGGGCGGGATGTTTACGTCCCGCTCATCTCCGCCCCTCCGCTTCTATTGGCCGCCTGTCGTGTGACGTCGCTATGATGCCACACAACCCGCCCCCTTAAAAAGGAAGCGGGTCGCCGGCCAGAGTGACGTCGCAGGGCAGGTGAGTGCATGTGAAGCTGGCGTAGCGATAATGTTTGCTACGCCAGCTATCACCATGATATCGCATCTGCGACGGGGGCGGGGACTATCGCGCTCGGTATCGCTAGCATCGGCTTGCGATGTCTTAGTGTGCAAAGTGCCCCTTAGGGCACCGTCACACTAAACGACGTACCAGCCATTCCGACCAAGATACGACCTGGTCAGGATCGCTGGTACGTCGCTACACGATTGCTAATGAGCTGTCAAACAGTCAGATCTTCCCAATGATGCAGCAACGATAAGGTGACCCATAATGACCTGTACAGCGATATCGGCGGTCGTTGGGACCCTGTCACATAGCATGATTCAAATCTTGATTAGTAACATAGGCATGCATCTACATTGCCTTTTCCGTGACCCCTCTGCTGCAATTGGTGGTCGTAACTGCGTTGTGACTGGGCAACCTTGCCTTTAGAGAAGACAACATAATAGTGCTTCCATCCTTTGTTCTGGTTTGCAGATCCAGAAGAACTGTTGAACGGATGAAGCGATGCAGAATGGACTGTATTACGATCTGCTGCTACACGCGATCCGGGACAAGTGAATTCAGCCCTCTGAAATGTACTGCGATCTACTAGCCAGAACAAAGGATGGAAGCGGCCAATCCGAACGCAGTATCGATCACCAATCGGAATAGAGAGGGCGCGGAAAACAACGAAGATGCACGCCTACGTGAGTCGCGAACGAGGTCGTTGAGTAAGGTGTCAAACACACCGATGCATGCTGCCCTGCGGGAGCCCAACGACCAAAAAATGAACCAGAACAGTGTCTATCGATCAGCGATTTCACAGTAGGGGCCAGGTCGCTGCTTAGTGTCACACACAGCGAGATCGCTGATGAGGTCACTGGTACGTCACAAAACCTGTGACTCAGCAGCGATCTTGCCAGCGATCTCGCTATGTGAGAAGTACCCTTTAGGAGTCTAGTGATAAAGTTCTTGTTGACTCATGTAATTGCCTTGGCCAGTGAAGGCCAGACACTAAGACAACTCAATTATGTGAACCTCCCATTGAATCACTATGTGTATTGCTAGATGCGATGTAACTTATTTGTCTCTCCCTCGTTTCTTCCAGAAACCATTACTATAGGGATATTTTGAATACAGCTTGAAATCTAGCCAATAAGAGCCCAGTCTTATCCACCAATCGTGAAGACCCCAATGGTCTGAATGGAGAGCTTAGGGGTATAAGAAGGAGGACTGTCCGTTGCCTGGTTAGACTGTTGCTACATACTACCAATCTAAGACCTGCGGATCCGATTGGCAAGCCATAACCAAACCTGGATTATAATACTATATGGACTTCAGCATCAAATGCAAGGATTCGGCTGAGCTATCAAGGACTACTTAAGGAAGGAATCCAGCTTGGGATGATCCAGTCACCTGACTACAGGCTTTGCAGTCCTCAGACAGCTTCCTAAATCTGGCGTTATTCCATTCTTGGTGGGTGCCCGCCGAAAGTTGGGTGCCGCTGGTTTGGAGTAAGTAGCCCTGGAAGCTCTGAGGCACGGACATTCTAATACCTGGTGAGCCAGCGGAAGGGTGAGAAACTGTTGCCAGTTACTTTTTGTGGTTTTGCTGGTTATGTGCTATGTGCCATTAATTGTTTCAGGATTCAATAAAGTCTTAATATTGTGATTCCCTCATTTTGTGTTGTCTGAGTAGTGTTCCGCCCAGGGTTAAGGAGGGCGGGCGTTCAGTTGGGATGAGCCCTGGGCCATGCTGTCTTTCTAAAGGCGGCCGGGTCAGCGGACGAGAGCACCCACTGACCCCCGTGTTTCCACAATGATCACCTGCTACTACTTCAGGCAGACACTGACTGTGCCACAGCTGTAAGTGGTGACATCACTGCGTTTAGGTGCGGTCACAGCTAGAGATGAGCGAACCGGTCCCGGTTCGGCTCGAGGTCGGTTCGCCGAACGGAGGTCCTGTTCGAGTTCGGCTCGTCGAACGTTCGACGAACCGAACTCGAACTGCATAGGAAACAATGGCAGGCAATCACAAACACATAAAAACATCTAGAAAACACCCTCAAAGGTGTCCAAAAGGTGATAAACAACTCACAACACAACACAAACACATGGGAAAGTGACAAGGACATATACTCATGCGAAAACAAAAGAGCTGGACAAGGAAAAAGAGGAGGACACACAGATATATGAGTATATGCAAGGAAACATCGATTCCATTATTGTGCAACTTGAGCCCTGCTCATTTTAGGCTTCCAATCTGGATAAATTGCCTGAGCTCGCCACGTACGCCTTGGGGATCTTGTCGTGTCCTGCAGCCAGCGTTCTCCCGGAACCTGTCTTCAGTGCTGCTGGGGGTCTGCTGGCAGATAAGCACACGTGTCTGTCCACTGACAATGTGGACATGGCTCTCAGAGGACTTTTCTTCCCCTGGGTCAGCCAGGGGAGGCGAAAGGCACGCGTATTTTTGAGAGTGCTTCATGCAAAGCATCTTTTTCATTTTGAAAAGGGGCATCAACTGATGTCAGTCAAGTGGGGTGTGTGTGGCCCAATTAGTGGCAACGAGGGAGACTGTGGTTGGAGTCCCCTCGCTGTGTTTCTAAAAGAACCAAAATGAACAAATCATGGCTCTCAGAGGACTTTTCTTCCCCTGGGTCAGCCAGGGGACGGAAAAGGCACGCGTATTTTTGAGAGTGCTTCATGCAAAGCATCTTTTTCATCTTGAAAATTGGGTCAACTGATGCCAGTCAAGTGGGGTGTGTGTGGCCCAGTTAGTGGAAACGAGGGAGACTGTGGTTGGAGTCCCCTCGCGGTGTTTCTAAAAGAACCAAGATGAACAAGTCATGGCTCTCAGAGGACTTTTCTTCCCCTGGGTCAGCCAGGGGACGGGAAAGGCACGCGTATTTTTGAGAGTGCTTCATACAAAGCATCTTTTTCTTTTTCAAAAGGGGGCTCAACCGATGCCAGTCAAGTGGGGTGTGTGTGGCCCAGTTAGTGGAAACGAGGGAGACTGGTTGGAGTCCCCTCGCTGTTTTTCTAAAAGAACCAAGATGAACAAGTCATGGCTCTCAGAGGACTTTTCTTCCCCTGGGTCAGCCAGGGGACGGGAAAGGCACGCGTATTTTTGAGAGTGCTTCATGCAAAGCATCTTTTTCTTTTTCAAAAGGGGGCTCAACCGATGCCAGTCAAGTGGGGTGTGTGGCCCAGTTAGTGGAAACGAGGGAGACTGTGGTTGGAGTCCCCTCGCTGTGTTTCTAAAAGAACCAAGATGAACAAGTCATGGCTCTCAGAGGACTTTTCTTCCCCTGGGTCAGCCAGGGGACGGGAAAGGCACGCGTATTTTTGAGAGTGCTTCATGCAAAGCATCTTTTTCTTTTTCTAAAGGGGGCTCAACCGATGCCAGTCAAGTGGGGTGTGTGTGGCCCAGTTAGTGGAAACGAGGGAGACTGTGGTTGGAGTCCCCTCGCTGTGTTTCTAAAAGAACCAAGATGAACAAGTCATGGCTCTCAGAGGACTTTTCTTCCCCTGGGTCAGCCAGGGGACGGGAAAGGCACGCGTATTTTTGAGAGTGCTTCATGCAAAGCATCTTTTTCTTTTTCAAAAGGGGGCTCAACCGATGCCAGTCAAGTGGGGTGTGTGTGGCCCAGTTAGTGGAAACGAGGGAGACTGTGGTTGGAGTCCCCTCGCTGTGTTTCTAAAAGAACCAAGATGAACAAGTCATGGCTCTCAGAGGACTTTTCTTCCCCTGGGTCAGCCAGGGGACGGGAAAGGCACGCGTATTTTTGAGAGTGCTTCATGCAAAGCATCTTTTTCATCTTGAAAATTGGGTCAACTGATGCCAGTCAAGTGGGGTGTGTGTGGCCCAATTTTTGGAAACAAGGGAGACTGTGGTTGGAGTCCCCTTACTGTGTTTTACATGCTTTTAGAAGGGCATGACATGGCTTAGAGGTTGACTTTCAGCATCTGGAAACTGTTGGCTACCAAAATGCTGCCTTTCCAACCTTTTTAACCGAGGATTTTCGAGACCTTATGCCCATCGCAGTGCCCCAAGAGCCGATGCCCAGGCGCCACTCCTTCTCCAACAAAGGCGTGCACGCGCTACACCAGCATGTCGCACTAAACATCACTGATTCCTTGAGAAACTCTGTGTGACAGGGTGCATTTCACCACAGATAATTGGCCCAGTAAGCATGGACAGGGGCGTTACATGTCGCTGACTGGGCAATGGGTTACTGTGGGGAGAGATGGAGAAGGGTCTGCTGTACAAGTCTTGCCGTCCCCACGAGTTGTTTCAATCCTTCATCTGTATGTAGAAGTTAATACACTGCTTCTGCCTCTTCAACCTCGTGTGGGTCCTCCACCTTGGCGCAAACCCTGTGTGGTCAGGCCACCCTTCCTTGTAACTGCGCACAAGGAATACCACACACCTCCTTACTATGCTGGCAGCAGAGCTCAATGCCATCAGGCGGTCAAAGGTTTACTTTGAAATGTATGGGAAATGTGAGTCACACCGCTGAGAAGTTGTGGACGGTTAGCTCTGGAGACCGAGTTTCATCAATGGTTGTCTCCACTCAACCAGCAGCCAGGGAAGGCCGGGTGCGACAATGATGCAAACATGGGTGCGGCCCTTCGCTGTGACAATGTGACACACGTGCCTTGTGTGGTTCACGTGTTGAACCTGGTTGTCCAGCAATTTTTAAAGCACTATCCTGGCCCACATGGCCTTCTGCAGAGAGCACGGTGTAACGCCTTCCTTGATCCACACACTCAGATGGGCTGTAAATGATAGGCTAGAGGGAAGCCACTCACCAAGCAGGACCCCTAGAACCCTGAAACCCTTTAACCCCTATACAGGGATTAGGAATTACACAGGGCCCAAGGTGATTAATACCTGTGGAAGGCTGCAGTTCCAGAGAATAGTAGTCAGGCAGGGTCAAAACATTAATTGAGGAACAGGAACAGAATGGGACGGCCAGGACTTAATCAGAAAACAAGCAGAGGTGAAATGCGGATCGGCCAACAAGGTACATAAACAGCAAGCAGGAAAAGTAGTCAGGTAACAAGCACACAAAATCATAAAACTGAACTGGGGGTAAAAGCAGAGCTATGTCTGGCAGTGGTCTGCAGACAGGATGGGCATAAAAAAGGGTGTGGTGTCTTCCCATTGGTTGTAGCTGAATGATGGTATTTCATCTGTGAGATACCCACCAGCTACATTCAGCCAGAGATTCTGCATCTGTCAAGGTAATGCAGCCCAGTGGGTGAGCATAACCTGCGTCCACCTGCGCCGCTGGCATCGACTCCTCTCCCATCATCAGCACTATGCATGAAAGGAACACGTTGTCATCTGGTGACCGGAGTACAAATTGATGGAGCGTACTCCGTTGGTGACTTAACAGCCGTGTGCGGCAATGATGCAAACCTGGCTGCGGGCCATCGTCAGGGCAATGTGACACACGTGCCTTGTATGGCTCACGTGTTGAACCTAATTCTCCAGCAATTTTTAAAACACCATCCCGGCCTACATGGCCTTGTGCAGCGTGCACGCTCGCTATGTGCTCACTTCCATCGTGCACACACAGCAGCTCAACAACTTTCGTCGCTACAGAAGTCTTTAGGTCTGGTGGTTAAACGCCTGAAATGCGATGTGCCGACACGCAGGAATTTGAATCTGCACATGTTGCAGCGTTTGTGGCAGCACCGCCGAACCCTGCTGCAATACGTTATGACATATAGCCTGGGATAACTTGATCCAGAGGTGGTGCAGATCACGCTGCTGGAGTGGTGTCAGATCAAGGACCTATGCACCCTACTACACAGTTTACAAATGTCGACGAAGATGTTTAGCACTGGCAATGTCATTCTCAGCGTGACAATTCTGGTCATCTACATGATGGAGCACACTGTAATTATTATTCGGAGTCAGGTGTTGGGACAAGAGGAAGGGGAGGAAGTACAGGAGGAGTCATATGCGGAAGGGATAACAAGATCTACGAGGTCCAGATGGTCAGCGGCACCTATGCGGCAGTCATGGTGAGGGAGAGGGATTAACAAGGGCACATAGTATCAGCAAAAAGTGTTGAGGAAGGTGCAGGAGCCCATGAAGAAATGGAGGACGAACTGGCGATGGGCATGGAAGACTCAGCAGATGAGTGAGAGATTGCTCACATTTCGGTTGTGCGAGGTTGTGGGGAGAGGGCAGAGGAAGGAGGCACGATTCTCACCTCTCTGCCACCAACACACCAAGGACTTGGTCCTCCTGGATGCACAAGACACATGAGCGCCTTCTTGCTGCACTACCTACAACATGACCCTCGGATTGTACGAATTCAAAGTAATCCTGAATACTGGGTTGCCACACTGTTAGATCCCCGGTACAAGACAAAATTTGGCGAAATAATTCCTGCCATAGAAATGGACGCACGTATACAGGAGTATCTGCAGAATGTGGTACGCAATCTTAGATCTGCTTTTCCACTAAACACCAGTGCTGCACAGAGTGAATCTCAACGCTTTGTCATGGATAGGAGGAAATGGTCTTTTACTTGTCCACATCTGAGGGACCGAGGGCTGGCTGCTGTGCTGAGATGGCATTAAGTACGGTGTCCCTGCAGAGTTGCACTTTTGGTCATATACAAAATGAGTTGAAAAAGGACAGATGCTGGTGGAAAGGGGAACAGGTGTGCTGGAAAGGGGAAAAAAGTTTTGGTCCGTGGATTTGGTGGTTAAGCAACAGTAACATTTGCTGAAGAAACACCATCTGTTACAGTGGGACTGGCAGATTTGGATAAGGTGGTATATACTATGTTACCGCTATATAACGAAAATTAATAAGAAAAGAAAGAGAAAGGTATATATCCCCATCAGCAGTCAGTGTCCACCGTGCTCCCAGTTGGAAAAGGAGAGGTTGGCAACTGGAAGGTTTGGTGGAGGATACAGAGCTGTGTGGCTATGAAACTAATAGTAGCCTGAACCGAGTTAGACGCCATTCGGATCTGGAGACTGGGAGCCCTGTTAGCGTCACAGGGTCCACATGCCCACCCAGCCCAGGAACTCCCTGTTAACAACACAGGGGCCATTGAGTACGCTGACCGTGTGCGTAGGGGCCACACCTGTGGACAGCAGGCGCATCAGCAGCAGCAGGCCTGTTAATGCCACTGGGCTGCACAAGCAGGACTGGTAGGACAGGAGCTGGTCTTAACCGTTCTGCGTTACCAACTGTGGTGGTGGCCTGCATCGACACCCTATCCCTGTCTACCTCTGGCCTAAAGCCGCAATGGGTTCAACACATGGAGGTGTGCTCTTTCGGAGCATAATAGAAGACTGCGCACCTCCTTGTTGGCTCCAGCCCCTTTTATAACCTGGGTCCGCCCCAAACCAGGGTGAACCACAATGCACCTCCTGGAGACAAAAGTAGAGTGACACGTCATGAGTGGCATAACTAGCGTCCTATTTGGAACCGCAACTTCAATGATGACCTCATGGCTGCCATGACCCAAACACCTCACCAGTCATCGTCTGACCATCAATAATGCGGTGACAAGTCATAGGGGTGGGCCTCTGCAAGCCATTTGGGAGGACACCTGATGCCCTGTGGTCTATATGGGACCCCCACATCAGGGGCAGGGCCAAAGAGTTCATTACCGGACCTAGTCTCTGATGCAGTAAGTGCCTGAGCATGCTCAGTAGCATGAAATACAGTCTCTGAAAAAAGACTATCAGCTTTAGCATGGTGTCTAGGCACAAAACAGGACTTAGACCCGGCACGGAATGCAAGTACCTGTGCAAAGAGGCTTTTCACACTTAGTGTGGGAGCATGCGCTGTATCCCGAAATGAAGACTTAGCGTCAGGAATGGCACAGTCAGGCTGAGCATACTCACTAGGCGAAACACTGTAGTTAGGCTGCAGCTGGGGTAAATCGGCACACGCATGCGCACTAGCTGCCTCTCCACACTTAGACGTGGAGGAGAAATTGCTCTTCGGGTGTGCACTTGGAGATGCTGTCTATGAACAGAAGGAAAAGCTAAAGGAAGCCTCACTTTCTATCCCTCCGAATTATCAAATGCAGCAATGAATTCCCTGAGTTTGCTATAACATTAGCGTAGCAAAATGTGCATGAGGGTGTCATGCACAGGTGCTAGAAATAGCTTGGCACCAGTGGGGCACTAATGGAATACAACAGCCAGTTCTATGATGCCACTAAATGGCAGTATTTTTTGCTATCATTATAGCTTATTAAAAACAGAGCAGGAGGGTGTCATGCACAGGTGCTAGAAATAGCTTGGCACCAGTGGGGCACTAATGGAATACAACAGCCAGTTCTATGATGCCACTAAATGGCAGTATTTTTTGCTATCATTATAGCTTATTAAAAACAGAGCAGGAGGGTGTCATGCACAGGTGCTAGAAATAGCTTGGCACCAGTGGGGCACTAATGGAATACAACAGCCACTTCTATGATGCCACTAAATGGCAGTATTTTTTGCTATCATTATAGCTTATTAAAAACAGAGCAGGAGGGTGTCATGCACAGGTGCTAGAAATAGCTTGGCACCAGTGGGGCACTAATGGAATACAACAGCCAGTTCTATGATGCCACTAAATGGCAGTATTTTTTGCTATCATTATAGCTTATTAAAAACAGAGCAGGAGGGTGTCATGTAGAGGTGCTAGAAATAGCTTGGCACCAGTGGGGCACTAATGGAATACAACAGCCAGTTCTATGATGCCACTAAATGGCAGTATTTTTTGCTATCATTATAGCTTATTAAAAACAGAGCAAGAGGGTGTCATGCACAGGTGCTAGAAATAGCTTGGCACCAGTGGGGCACTAATGGAATACAACAGCCAGTTCTATCATGCCACTAAATGGCAGTATTTTTTGCTATCATTATAGCTCATTAAAAACAGAGCAGGAGGGTGTCATGCAGAGGTGCTGCACATAGATTTGCACCAGTGGGGCACTAATGGAGTACAACAGCCACTTCTTGTATGCCACTAGGTACACTGAGTGTTTGCTAGTATAATGGCTTAGTAACAATGAGTTTGAGTGTGCAATGCAGGCAGAGGTGCTGCAAATATCTGTGCACTAGTGGGACTATACAGAAGTCCAATAGCCACGTTTAGGATGACACTAAGTTCACTCAGTGTTTGCTAGTATAATGGCTTAGTAACAATGAGTTTGAGTGTGCAATGCAGGCAGAGGTGCTGCAAATATCTTTGCACTAGTTGGACTCTACAGAAGTCCAATAGCCACGTTTAGGATGCCACTAGGTACACTGACTGTTTGCTAGTATAATGGCTTAGTTAAAAAGAGTTTGAGTGTGCAATGCAGGCAGACGTGCTGCAAATATCTTTCCACTAGTGTGACTACACAAAAGTCCAATAGCCACGTTTAGGATGCCACTAGGTACACTGACTGTTTGCTAGTATAATGGCTTAGTTAAAAAGAGTTTGAGTGTGCAATGCAGGCAGACGTGCTGCAAATATCTTTCCACTAGTGTGACTAGACAAAAGTCCAATAGCCACGTAAAGAGTTTTAGTGTGCAATGCAGGCAGACGTGCTGCAAATATCTTTCCACTAGTGGGACTACATAAAAGTCCAATAGCCACGTTTAGGATGCCACTAGGTACACTGACTGTTTGCTAGTATAATGGCTTAGTTATAATGAGTTGGAGTGTGCAATGCAGGCAGACGTGCTGCAAATATCTTTGCACTAGTGTGACTAGACAAAAGTCCAATAGCCACGTTTAGGATGCCACTAGGTACACTGACTGTTTGCTAGTATAATGGCTTAGTTAAAAAGAGTTTGAGTGTGCAATGCAGGCAGACGTGCTGCAAATATCTTTCCACTAGTGTGACTACACAAAAGTCCAATAGCCACGTTTAGGATGCCACTAGGTACACTGACTGTTTGCTAGTATAATGGCTTAGTTAAAAAGAGTTTAAGTGTGCAATGCAGGCAGACGTGCTGCAAATATCTTTGCACTAGTGTGACTACACAAAAGTACAATAGCCACGTTTAGGATGCCACTAGGTACACTGACTGTTTGCTAGTATAATGGCTTAGTTAAAAAGAGTTTGAGTGTGCAATACAGGCAGACGTGCTGCAAATATCTTTGCACTAGTGTGACTAGACAAAAGTCCAATAGCCACGTTTAGGATGCCACTAGGTACACTGACTGTTTGCTAGTATAATGGCTTAGTTAAAAAGAGTTTGAGTGTGCAATGCAGGCAGACGTGCTGCAAATATCTTTCCACTAGTGTGACTAGACAAAAGTACAATAGCCACGTTTAGGATGCCACTAGGTACACTGACTGTTTGCTAGTATAATGGCTTAGTTAAAAAGAGTTTGAGTGTGCAATGCAGGCAGACGTGCTGCAAATATCTTTCCACTAGTGTGACTACACAAAAGTCCAATAGCCACGTTTAGGATGCCACTAGGTACACTGACTGTTTGCTAGTATAATGGCTTAGTTAAAAAGAGTTTGAGTGTGCAATGCAGGCAGACGTGCTGCAAATCTCTTTCCACTAGTGTGACTAGACAAAAGTACAATAGCCACGTTTAGGATGCCACTAGGTACACTGACTGTTTGCTAGTATAATGGCTTAGTTAAAAAGAGTTTGAGTGTGCAATGCAGGCAGACGTGCTGCAAATATCTTTCCACTAGTGTGACTACGCAAAAGTCCAATAGCCACGCTTAGGATGCCACTAGGTACACTGACTGTTTGCTAGTATAATGGCTTAGTTAAAAAGAGTTGGAGTGTGCAATGCAGGCAGACGTGCTGCAAATATCTTTCCACTAGTGTGACTACACAAAAGTCCAATAGCCACGTTTAGGATGCCACTAGGTACACTGACTGTTTGCTAGTATAATGGCTTAGTTAAAAAGAGTTTGAGTGTGCAATGCAGGCAGACGTGCTGCAAATCTCTTTCCACTAGTGTGACTAGACAAAAGTACAATAGCCACGTTTAGGATGCCACTAGGTACACTGACTGTTTGCTAGTATAATGGCTTAGTTAAAAAGAGTTTGAGTGTGCAATGCAGGCAGACGTGCTGCAAATATCTTTCCACTAGTGTGACTACGCAAAAGTCCAATAGCCACGCTTAGGATGCCACTAGGTACACTGACTGTTTGCTAGTATAATGGCTTAGTTAAAAAGAGTTGGAGTGTGCAATGCAGGCAGACGTGCTGCAAATATCTTTCCACTAGTGTGACTACACAAAAGTCCAATAGCCACGTTTAGGATGCCACTAGGTACACTGTTTGCTAGTATAATGGCTTAGTTATAATGAGGTGGAGTGTGCAGAGGACAGGAGGGTACAGTGCCAGGATTGTGGGGCTCTGGGTAGAGGAATGGAAGCCTGCCTTTCTATTCCCTCCTAATGGGGAAATGCAGCGACGAAATCCCTGACCTTGGCTACACAGACGCTGTCTCTGTTTTCAGGACCTGTCACCTATGGCTCTGACCCTGCCGGTACGAGCCCTTAAAAGGACTGATAGAAAGTGCTCTCCCTAAGCTGTCTAGCGCTGTGTATGGAGTGCATACATCAGTATCGGCGATAGGACAAAGGACGGAGCTGCGCCAGTGATGTCTGACACCAAGGACGCAGAAGAGATAATGGCGTCCAGACGGGAAGATACTCGTTTTTATAATGCAGGGACATGTGACATGGACATCCTATCACACATGCCGTTGCTTCTCTGGCTAAAAGTCCACTTAGCTGTGTGTGTGTCTGGGATTGGCTGACATGCTGGCCCGCCCCACAAGACGCGCGCGCTTAGGGAAGGAAGACAAGGAAAAAAAAAAAATAAATGGCGATCGCCATTATACAAACAGCAGTGATCTGAAGGCGCTGTTCCCGCACACTATACACTGAAATGTCATAATAGTGTGAGTCACAGAGTGACTTACACTATTACAGCGGAAAGCCAGCTAGGAATTAGCTGTTTTTTTGCTGCTAGAACCGTTCTCGAACATTTCTAGAACTATCGAGCTTTTGCAAAAAGCTCGAGTTCTAGTTCGATCTAGAACAGGCCCCAAAATCACTCGAGCCTAGAACTGGAGAACCTCGAACCGCGAACCGCGCTCAACTCTAGTCACAGCTTGAGGTTCCCATGATACCAGTTACCGCAGATAAACTCACCTCAGGGGAACTTATTGAGTTCAATGAGACCTGCACCTGCTTGTGTCGCGGGCGGGGAGGACGCTGCCGCTGCTGCGCTCTCGCTAACGCTCGGGTCCGGCGCTGCTGCGGCTGCTGCTGCTCGGTGGCTTGAGCGGTGGACCAGATCCGGGGACTCGAGTGGCGCTCCTCGCCCGTGAGTGAAAAGGGTGGTTGGTTTGGGGGATTTAGTCCGTGACGCCACCCACGGGTCGTGGTGAAGATGGGCACCATCGCTGCTGGTGACGGGGATCCCGGGAGCGATGGTAGGGAGCAGCTGGGATGTTGATTTCCCCCTCCGTGGGTAGGGGTCGGTGGTCCCGGGGCCCGATGATGTGACGGGGAGGCAGGGTTGGTGAGGTGCAGGGTTGCAGGGACAGCGCGGCGCAGTGCCGGATGGCACGGGTGTACTCACTCAGTAAGAGATGTACAAAGTCCTCAGTAAACCAAACGGCTGGATAGACGGGTCCCGCAGCCGGCTGCAGTGTCTCTCCGCGGACAGGTGATGGCGGCTGTCTTTCCCTGCACCTTGATGTTCTCGTTTGACTACTATGGATCCCCAATGTTAGTCCGCTCCCCGGTGTATGGGTAACCGGAGGAACCCGTTTGCCCGCAGGCGCTGGCCCTTGGGTCTCTAGCCTTAGTCGGTAGCTGTATACCCTCACGGTGTGGGCGGTTGCCTTCAACCGGGACTTTTGCTGTTAGGAAACCCCTGGGGTTCCGGTCACATTCGGATTTGACTATTGTCGGCGGCTCCAAGCCTGGTCGGGGTCCGATGGCCCTGCCTGTGTGTGCTGGCTTCACTTCGCTCCCTGGTCGGTACCGGCGGGCCAACGCCCGACCCCGGTCCTACGATTCCGCGTTGCTTCACCACTCCTGCAGACGGCCACCACCGTCTGCCAACCTTGCTGTCAGTGCCTGGGCCACAAACCCAGACACCCAAGTGCTCACTCCTCACTCTTCAAACTCTATCTGTCACTTTTCCCGCCTCCAGGCCTGTGAACTCCTCGGTGGGTGGGGCCAACCGCTTGGCTCCGCCCCACCTGGTGTGGACATCAGACACTGGAGGGAGGCAACAAGGGTTTTGTGTTTGGCTGGTGTCCCTGTTTAATGGGGGTGGGGGTGTTTGTGTGTTATTTGTGATGACCTGGCTAGTCCAGGGCACCACATTCCCCCTTGGTGAAATGCAGACCATCCGCGGGCTGCCCGTCCATCACCGGTTTTATTTTTTTCAAAAGCTGTAAAAATATAAATAACATGTAAACATTTTGAACATATAAGCATTTTTGTGAGGACACTTAAACGTTGCACATATAAAACAAAAACATTTTTAATAATGACGGACGGACGGATGTCTTCCGCTCTCCCACCCAAGCAACCTAGCCCTGATGCTGCCTCTAAGAAGTGGGCAGCACCCCTTGATCCCAGTCCAGGTTCAGGCTGCCCGAGCGGGAACGGGTACTGTTACTCGCACCTGGCTGTCACTTCAGGGGACCCCACGTCCTTGGGGGACCCCTGACCCCCGGAGGATGGCCACCGGTCCTGGTGGTGGCTGGGCCCCAGCCTGCTCTGCTTCGGGCCCTTCCTCCAATCTGCCTCTCCGGAGGCGGCAACGGTTTCCATCCATAAAATTATTTACATGCCCACCAGTTCGTGGGTGGCCTGCCAGTTCTCGGCCATGTCCATGAGTAGTCTCTCATGCAGGTGGTAAACACATAAAAGTCCCTCCAGGGACAACTTGCCAGCAACGGCCAGAATAATCAGGTAGTCAATCAGGTGAAGAACACGGTTGATTAATGTCATTCATTTAAACTGCTGAGGGTCCCAACGGGGGACAACTTGCTTGCAACGGCGGACCGCTGCCTATTCCACCTCTTCCTCCGAGGTGGCCTCGCCCTCCGCTGTTAATATTGCAAACATTCGGTGGCAGGCCTGGTGGGAGAGGGCCGCCCGGTATCCGTTCCCTCCACCACGCGGGACATAAAAAGCTACTGGCGCACTGCCATTGGGAAGACTCTCACCCGCTTCCTCGGACTCCAAGACCGGTTCTGTGTCAGCCCCGAGCTGCTGTCATCCGACTCCAGGGAACTAATGGTGGGGCTTGGCAGGTCGGTAATGGTTTCCAGTTGAGCCCAGAATCGTGGCTTCTCCGTGGCGAGTGGCCCGCCATTGGCCGGTGTATGGAGGTCTGCCATCGGTTCTTCTAAGTCACCCCCTCCGGCTGTTGATTGGCTGGCTTCCTCTCGGGCCTCCGGGCCCTGGCGGGGCAGCACGGACTCCGCCACCTCCATCGGGGACGGCGGTATGAGCAGGGTTGTACGGACGGTCAGCACAGGCAATGGGTCGGGCCCTGCTGGGGCCAGGGGTAGACCGAGTCCTTCGGCCGCAGCGGCCGGTCCTCTAGGGACACAAGGGTGTGGGTCTCTCACCAGCTCCTCTAGCATGGTCTCTATTTCATGCGCCCGCACGACCGCAGCCAGCTCCTCCATCTCAGCGGTCCAGCGATCTAGCAGGTCCCGTACTTGGGCCTGGTTACGGTAGCACAACAGCATCACTTGGGTGTTCAGCCAAGCCGCCGTCCCGGGGGCAGGCTCCGGAGACTGAGGCCTCTCAGATGGTGCAGATATGTTGCAAGCTGCTTCTAGGAACCGGTTAGCTTTGCAGAGTCCTGGTGTCCCCGCTTTTATAGCCTCGGTTACATTAGGCAGACACACACCCGCCCCTCCTTGGTTCTCTTCAGCACTTCCGTTTGTTGGGGGCGGGTCTTCGCTTTCGCGCCTTCCCTGCTCGGAGAAGACGCTCGAGCGGGAGATTTTCGCGCCAAGATGGCGGCGCTTCAAAATTTTTGGCCGGACACCGCCGGCGGAGATCACAACGCGCACTTCTTCTGGTAAGTAGATGGGTTCAATCCTGTTCGTGACGCCAAGTTGTCACGGGCGGGGAGGTACGCCGCCGCTGCTGCGCTCTCGCTAACGCTCGGGTCCAGCGCTGCTGCGGCTGCTGCTGCTCGATGGCTCGAGCGGTGGGCCGGATCCGGCGACTCGAGTGGCGCTCCTCGCCCGTGAGTGACAAGGGTGGTTGGTTTGGGGGATTTAGTCCGTGACACCACCCACGAATTGTGCTGAAGATGGGCACCACCGCTGCTGGTGACGGGGATCCCGGGAGCGATGGTGGGGAGCAGCTGGGATGTTGTTTTCCCCCTCCATGGGTAGGGGTCGGTGGTCCCAGGGCCTGATGATCTGACGGGGAGGCAGGGTTGGTGAGGTGCAGGGTTGCAGGGACAGCGCGGCGCGGTGCCGGACGGCACGGGTGTACTCACTCAGTAAAAAATGTACAAAGTCCTCGGCAAACCAAACAGCTGGATGGACGGGTCCCGCAGCTGGCTGCCGTGTCTCTCCCCGGACAGGTGATGGCGGCTGTCTTTCCCTGCACCTTGATGTTCTCGTTTGACTACTATGGATCCCCAACGGTAGTCCGCTCCCCGGTGTATGGGCACCGAAAGAGCCCGTTTTGCTGTGTTTTTTAAAAGGAGCCAAGATGAACAAGTCATGGTTCAGCAAAGACTTTGCTACCTACCCCGGTGTCATCCTGGGGACGGTTAAGAATGGCGTATTTTTGAATGTGCTTGATGCAAATCTAGCTGTGAAGTGTACAACTGGGGCACAAGTGCTGCCACTGAAGGGGTGGGTGTGTGTGTGGCCCAATTTTTGGAAAAAAGGGAGACTTCGCTTGGAGTAACCCTTGCTTGCTGTGTTTTTTAAAATCAGCCAAGATGAACAAGTTATGGTTCAGCAAAGACTTTACTACCTACCCCGGTGTCATCCTGGGGACGGTTGAGAATGGCGTATTTTTGAATGTGCTTGATGCAAATCTAGCTGTGAAGTGTACAACTGGGGCACAACTGCTGCCACTGAAGGGGTGGGTGTGTGTGTGTGTGTGGCTCAATTTTTGGAAAAAAGGGAGACTCCGCTTGGAGTCACCTTGCGGTGTTTTACATGATTTTAGAAGGGCGTGCCATGCCTATATCTGTGTCTCCTCCTCTTTTTCCATGTCCAGCTCTTTTGTTTTCGCATGAGTATATGTCCTTGTCACTTTTCAATGTGTTTGTGTTGTGTTGTGAGTTGTTTGTCACCTTTTGGACACCTTTGAGGGTGTTTTCTAGGTGTTTTTATGCGTTTGTGAATGCCTGCCATTGTTTCCTATGCGGTTCGGTTCGTCGAACGTTTGACGAACTGAACTCGAACGGGACCTCCGTTCGACGAACTGAACTCGAGCCGAACCACGACCGGTTCGCTCATCTCTAGTGCTGGCTTCACTTCGCTCCCCGGTCGGTACCGGCGGGCCAACGCCCGACCCTGGTCCTACGGTTCCGCGTTGCTTCACCATTCCTGCAGACGGCCACCACCGTCTGCCAACCTTGCTGTCAGTGCCTGGGCCACAAACCCAGACACCCAAGTGCTCACTCCTCACTCTTCAAACTCCAAACTCTATCTGTCACTTTTCCCGCCTCCAGGCCTATGAACTCCTCGGTGGGTGGGGCCAACCGCTTGGCTCCGCCCCACCTGGTGTGGGCATCAGACACTGGAGGGAGGCAACAAGGGTTTTGTGTTTGGCTGGTGTCCCTGTCTAATGGGGGTGGGGGTATTTGTGTGTTATTTGTGACGACCTGGCTAGTCCAGGGCGCCACACTTGCAGAAGACCATGTTTTTTGCCATGAGATGAATATTTGGTGCTGGAATTTATACACCAAATTCCTGCACCAATACTGCATCTCCTGGCAAAAAAATGCATCAAAATGCGATGCGGTTTTTGTCAGGAGACCACCTAGCTTTTATCAAGATGAACAAGTTATGGATCCCCAATTACTTTCCACCCCAGTCACAGACTCTGAATACTAAGCAATGGTGTCATTTTCAGTATGCTACATTGATCTTGTATTATCGTAGTCTGTGACACCTTTCTCGTGGCTTCTGTGGCTGCTACTGCTGCTGATGTTTTTAAAAGTGCTTTGGTAGTGCAACAGTCAAACGATGTATCCACTGCTGTTACGTGTACAATTTGGCTTTTTATATGTATGAAACACTTAATATTCCTCCCCCTTTTGCTTCCTACTGAGTCACGACCAGCCATGTCTGGTGCATGGCCCATTTCTCACTGCTGTGCATTGACACTATGGGTACTCTGGGGCAATTTATGCCACTGTCCTAGTGTCTGCCCATAATTTTTGGAATTAACAGACTCCAAGTTGGATGTCCAAGCAAGTTGTGTCTTGTTTGTAGTGGCTGGAGTCTCAGAGGAACAGGCTTACGCCTGTCACTCATCCACCTCTTCATTTGAAAGCTGTAAATTCTGGCCCAGACCCTGTCTGGTGCTGGGCCAAAACACTATTGGTACTCTGGGGCAATTTATGCCAATGTCCTGGTGTCTTTCCTTAATTTTTGGAAATGGGGATGGGGACTCCTAGTTGGGTGTCCTTGTTGTGTGTTGCCTGCAGGTGTGTCTCTAATTAACTTAGATGTTGCTAATAAACCAATCAGAAGCTTCCAAAGACATAACATCATCATATCGGCTGTTCCATATTGTTTAAAGGCATAGTACTCTTAAGGCCCCATTACACGCAACGACATTGCTAACGAGATGCCGTTGGGGTCACGGAATTCGTGACGCACATTCGGCCTCCTTAGCGACGTCGTTGCGTGTGACACGTACGAGCGACCGCTAATGATGCAAAATACTCACCAAATCGTTGATTGACGTAGGTTGTTCGTCGTTCCTGAGGCAGCACACATCGCTATGTGTGACACCCCAGGAACGACGAACAACACTGTACCTGCGTCCTCCAGAAACGAGGTGGGCGTGACTGTCATGCGGCTGCTCTCCGCCCCTACGCTTCTATTGGACGGCTGCCGTGTGACGTCGCTGTGATGCAGCACGAACTGCCCCCTTAGAAAAGAGGCTGTTTGCCAGCCACAGTGACGTCGCTAGGAATGTAAGTATGTGTGCCGGGTACTAGCAATTTTGTCCGCCACGGGCAGCGATTTGCCCATGACGCACAAACGACGGGGGCGGGTGCGAACGCTAGCAACATCGCTAGCGATGTCGCAGCGTGTAAAGTCCCTTTAGTATATGTCAACTTTTGACTTTGCAAAAACTAATAAAAATGCCTTGAAACATTCTCTCTCTCATTATTCTGACATTTGGCAAATATAAATAATTTTGGTTCTTAATTGACCAAGAATCGCAAAGGTTTATATTTTGATTTCATGTCAGATAGTAAGAAAAACATGCAGATGTATCCTATTAGATAGTGTATGGAAACTTCTGGTTTCAGCTGTACAGTAGTTTTATTACGTATTCTGGCTCGAACCGAAATGTGTACTGACTTTATCTGTAGTTTGTATTTGAAAAGGGGCTCCATTCCATTTATTGTGTGCAGAAGAAGGAGATCTGCTGCTTGCTGGCTGACTTCTATAAATGTGGCGCCCTGGACTAGCCAGGTCGTCACAGGTAACACACAAACACCCCCACCCCCACTAGACAGTAACATTAGCCAAACACAAAACCCTTGTTGCCTCCCTCCAGGGTCTGATGTCCACACCAGGTGGGGCGGAGCCAAGTGGTTGGCTTCACCCACCGAGGAGTTCACAGGCCTGGAGGCGGGAGAAGTGACAATTGAGTTGAGTTCAGGAGTTCAGTGGAGGAGGTTGAAGTGAAGTGTGTCTGGGTTTGTGGCCCAGGCACTGACAACAAGGTTGGAAGATGGTGGTGGCCGTCTGCAGGAGGGAAGAATCGACGCGGAACCATAGGACTGGGGTCGGGCATTGGCCCGCTGGTACCGACCGGGGAGCGAAGTGAAGCCAGCACACACAGGCAGGGCCATCGGACGCCGACTAGGCTTGGAGTCGCCATCAACAGTCAAATCCGAGTGTGACAGGAACCCTAGGGGTTTCCTAACAGCCAAAGACCCGACAGAAGGCAACTGCCCACACCGTGAGGGTATACAGCTACCGCCTAAGGCTAGAGACCCAAGGGCCAGCACCTGCGCGCAAACGGGTTCCTCCGGCATCCATACACCGGGGAGCGGACTACCGTTGGGGATCCACCGTAGTCAAACAAGTACACAAAGGTGCAGGGAAAGACAGCCGTCATCACCTGTCCGGGGAGAGACACTGCAGCCGGCTGTGGGACCCGTCCATCCAGCCGTTTGGTTTACCGAGGACTTTGTGCATCTCTTACTGAGTGAGTACACCCGTGCCATCCGGCACCGCACCGCGCTGTCCCTGCAACCCTGCACCTCACCTACCCTGTCTCCCCGTCACACCACCGGGCCCCGGGACCACCGACCCCTACCCACGGAGGGGGAAAACAACATCCCAGCTGCTCCCTACCATCGCTCCCGGGATCCCCGTCACCAGCAGCGGTGGTGCCCATCTTCACCACAACACGTGGGTGGCGTCACGGACTAAATCCCCCAAACCAACCACTCCTTTCACTCATGGGCGAGGAGCGCCGCTCGAGTCCCCGGATCCGGCCCACCGCTTGGGCCACCGAGCAGCAGCAGCAGCGCCGGACCAGAGCGTTAGCGAGCGCGGCAGCGGCGTACCTCCCCACCCGCGACATAACAATCACAACTCCATCAGGTGGCCAGTATCTCACCCCTTTCTCCCACTTATCATACCATATCACCCTATGAATGCTTGTCTCCTTTCCTTACTTTTCCTAAAGATGAAGGGGGTGTAATAACAGTGCGTTTTTTTAACTGGGTTTTTTCCTCCCTGTCTGTGATTCCCCAGCCGCTCTGACTGCCTCCAGTCTGTGAATGACAGATCACTGTTGAAATGTCAAAGAGATGAGGTAATTCACAGACTGCGGCACGTTGAGGGGCTGGGGAATCCTAGACAGGAAGAAGTTCCAGTGTACAGTCTGGCTCCTGTGCACCGAAATCTAATTAGCAGAAAACGTCAAATGCTGATTAAAGAATAGTAACAAATTGGATTTTTTCACCAAAGATATCAGCGGTATCAGTGTAATCATTATTACAGCGCCATTATAGACTTGTTTTTACTGTACATTACAAAATTGTGCTGAGAGGTTCAATTTAATATTAATGAAAAAATGAGTCAACTCAAGCCTGCTAAGGAGCAGTAACAGTTTCCCAATATATGCAGGTCCTCACCAGGTTTGCAGGCAACAGTAGAGATGAGCGGACCCCTGGAAGTTTGGTTCGGCTGGTTCAGCTGGACTTTAGATAAAGTTCGGTTTGGGACCCGGACTTGACCTGAACCCTCATGCAACCAGCCATAAACAGAATTCTTCTGCGGGTGGGTGTGTAATGGTGTGGCAGGGGCGCTGTAGTCCTGGTCTGTGTCATGTCTCATTGCAACCCTCTGGCCTTGCTACAGGCAGATTCTAGGCCAAGTGAATGTGTGGGGTGCATCTACTTGCTTCCTGTAGGGGATTCTTCAGCTTCTTTTGCTTGGGCGAACCAATCCAACAACAGAGACAACAAAAACAGGATTTCTCTTTAAGTGCAACTTTACAGGTTTTCTCTCATACAGTTCACAATAAATGCAGACTTATTCCTTTCTATCTCTTTCTTTCTATTCTTCTAGCACCTGTACTGTACTGATTCCTGTTTTTAGGCTGCGCTTCTGTGGCGCCCCAGGACCTGGTCGCCACAACAGCATTGCCCCTCCAAAGGGTTAATGCTGAGCCTGGAGGTAATTGGGAGGTCTATTTGCCAGTAAGTTTAACATCCAACGCAGTTCTCCCTCAGGCCAGCAGGGGGAGCTCTGAACCTGAAGTTCCAGGGAGCATTCCTTAAGTCTGGCCTGAGGGAGGAGTTAGTGTTCAGTCTGTAGGAGAAAGCAAAGAGTGCAGACGCAGAGTGTGCTGTCCTGTGGAACTGGGGCCTAGAGCTGGAGCAGCTTGGCCCAGAGAAACAGGAGGAGCAGAGAGGCACAGAAGAGACTCGGACATCGGAGTCTGTGGCCACCAGGGCCTAAAATACTCCCTGGTAGCCGAATCCGAAGGGCAGGAGAGCTGCAAGCACCTGGCCCATAAACAGCCCGAAGGTACAGCTGCATCATCAGGGCCCGGTGTGGACTCCAGCAGAGAAGCACCAGAGAGGGTCTGTGCAACCTACCACAGAGGGAAAGGGACGTACCACCGGTCCCAGCAGAAAGAGGGCCATTGCTAAATCCAGAGAGCAGGGTCCTATCACAGTAAGGAAAAGAACAGGAGTAGGCCTCATACTCATCTGGCCAAAACGACATATCAGTTACTTCCAGGCCGGCTGGAGCCCTCTACCACCTGTAACGGTCTCCCAGGACTAACCGTTTGTGAAGTAAAAGAGGAGAAGGTAAAGAGACTGTTGTTTGTGCCTGTTTCTTTCACTGCCTGTCGGCCCTGCACCGTGTTATCCACACCACACCATAGACTCTCACGAGCACCAACAGTGTCCCCGGGGCACCGCTCCACCTGTGGGGAGCAGTACCACCATTGCTGCCATATCATCACCCCGGAGGCCTCACACAGCAGCGGCGGCTTAATAGCCGCATACCACAGGTGGCGTCACGAACACAAACCCCAAGTCACCAGCCATATTTAACTGACACCCACCAGGGCCACGGAGCCGGGCCCCGCCACCACTGATGACCCCCGGACTAGTCCGGCCCGGCACTGGGTGTCCCATAGCCCTGGGGTGGGCGAGTCAATTATTAGCGTCACGAACAGGATTTCGTGCCCGGTCCCACCGGGTACTGTGCGCCTGCAGAAACTGTGCCTAAAAGACTGTGTTACTGTTTGAAAACTGCCGCCGCCATTAGCCTCGCTGAGCACAGGAAGAAGGGGGCGTGCCCGAAAAAGAGCGCGAAGGGAGCGCGCCATCAGAGCGGAGGGTCGTTAACCCTGCGCTACCCGGAAGAGATTTTGAAAAGTGAACGGAGCCTGGTGAGGTTCACTAAGGGGGAGGAAGATGTCCGACACAGAGGGAGAACAGGTGGCTGTGGTAGCTCAAGACGCAGCAGCACCGGCCGATGTAATCCCAGTCGCCGTCGCCCCAGCCACCTCTGTAGCGCCGGTAATGCCGATCACAATGCCGTACATCCTGGGAGCAGAATGGCTGCCGCAGTACTCCGGGGAGTCACATACCCTGAGCGACTTCAGAGAAAGGCTGCACAGCTTGTTCATAGTGTATCCGCTGACTGAGATCCAGAAGGTGGGCATATTAATGGGGCAGCTAGCCGGCGCGGCCCAGCGTGAAGTGAAGTCCTGGCCTGAAACAGATAAAGGGACAGCAACCCAGATACTGGCCAAGTTAAAGAGTACTTTTGACACCCGCACCGCAGCAGAAATAAAGATGAGATTCTTTGGGTGCAAACAACGGGCCACAGACAGCATAAGGGACTATGCCTTAAACTTGCAGGAGGCCCTGAGAGCAATTAAACAGGTGGACCCAGAGAGTGTACGTGAAGAAGACAAGCTCCTAACTGAGCAGTTCATAGAGGGGCTCCTGTCAGATGCTCACAGGACACAGCTGCGTATCATGGTCCTGCAGAACCCTGCTCTGGACTTTGCAAAGTTTAAGGACCAGGCCATCCGGGTACTGAGAGAATCTACACCGAATGACCCAGTACCCCTCCGGCCTCTTGCTATCACGTACTCAGGGGTGGTGCCTGCAACACGAGCCGCTGGAGGGGTTGAGGCGCAGTCCCTGGATAAAGATCCCACTGCAGAGCTCAGACAGCAGGTCCAGGAGCTGACCAAGACTGTAGCTGCCCTTGCCAAGACCGTGCTGTCTCTACAAGTGATCCCATCGCCTGCAAGAATCGAGTTGGCCTCCAGCCCAGATGACGTCCCATGGATGCGACAGAGGAGGATTCCGCTGACCCGAGGAAAAGACACAGACCGGTATGATTCAACTGGACAACCAATCTGCCGCCGCTGCAGCCAGGCGGGCCACATTGCAAGACACTGTCCTTTAAATGGGCCGAGCCTGGGGCCAGGAGCCAACCCCCAGGTGTAAGGAAGCCCGACTCAACCCCCAGCCGCAGCAAGTATGTGGGAGGACGACCGGTCCTTCCTATTGTGCTGGATGGGATCCCTTTGAATGCCCTCCTGGATACAGGGTCCCAGGTAACAACCATCCCTTATAAATTGTACAAAAGATATTGGGCTGATTCAGACATTGACCATGGCCCAGATGATGATTTAACAATTGTGGCCAGTAATGGTCAGCCCTTGCCTCAAATTGGGTATAAGGAAGTAACCATTAAAGTAGGGCGGGTAGAATTGCCATGTCAGGGGATGATAATTGTAGATATTGATCGCAAAGAATCTAACCCACTGCTAACCATTGGTACAAATGTGATGGAAAATTGTCTTGCCAAAGTGATAATTTTGTTGCAGCAGGCGTCTGAAGGTGCCAGCTCCGGGCAGCAGCGTGCCCTACAGAGGGAGATCAGAGCCCTGATAAGGAGGCAGCAGGTAGAGCTGGCCGGAGGAGAAATTGGCAGTGTAAGGGTAAGTGACCCTCTCCCCATTGCAATCCCCCCAAAAAGTGAAATGTTGATATGGTGTTGGGCAGCAATAGGCCTCAAGGGTCAAGATTACCAGGCCCTGGTGGAACCTGTGTATTCAGAAAGTAGGCCTGGTGTCCTGATAGCCAGAGGGGTAGCAGACGTCCGCAAGGGAAGAGTGCCCGTCCGCGTCCTGAATTGTGGGGAGGAGGAAGCCAAATTGCCCCGGTACGCCACTGTAGCAAAACTGTACACTGTCAGTAACAATACCATCAAAGCAGTGGAACCCTTGATCCCGTCCGACCAGGCAGAAGACAATGGCTCCAAGGGACAACTGGAAGACTGGTGCCAAAAATTACATGTGGGCACTGACTCCACCCCCTCACACCAAAAGCATGGGGTTTACCGGGTGGTACAGGAGTACGAACGGGTCTTCAGCAAACACCCCCTAGATTTTGGGCAGGTAAAAGGGGTTAAACATCAAATCCCCACGGGTGATCATCATCCCATTAAAGAGAGATACCGCCCTGTACCCCCAGCACAGTATCAGCGTGCCAAAGAAATGTTACGGGAAATGAAGGAGGCTGGGGTTATCAGAGATAGTTGTAGCCCCTGGACAGCTCCACTAGTGCTCGTAAAGAAAAAAGATGGTACAATGAGAATGTGCGTAGATTACAGACAAATTAACCGCATTATACATAAAGATGCTTATCCGCTACCCAGAATAGAGGAGTCACTAACAGCCTTAAAGTCAGCTAACTATTTCTCCACCTTGGATCTCACCAGTGGGTATTGGCAGGTTCCCGTGGCAGAGGCGGACAAGGAGAAGACTGCATTCACGACACCAATGGGCCTCTGCGAGTTCAACTGTATGCCATTCGGGCTCTGCAACGCCCCAGGGACATTCCAAAGGTTGATGGAGTGCTGCTTGGGCCATCACAACTTTGAAACCGTGCTGTTGTACCTGGATGACGTCATAGTTTACTCCAAGACTTATGAAGACCACCTGAGGCACTTAGCAGAAGTGTTCGAGTCCCTGTCGGAGTATGGCCTGAAGATAAAGCCGTCCAAATGTCACCTCTTGAAGCCAAAGGTACAGTACTTGGGTCATGTGGTCAGCGCAGAAGGTGTGGCACCTGATCCAGAGAAAGTCACAGTAATCAAGGACTGGCCGAGACCCACCACGGTAAAGGAGGTGCGGCAGTTCCTTGGGCTGGTGGGCTACTACCGAAGGTTCATTGATGGTTTCACCAAGATAGCAGCGCCTCTTCAAGATCTCCTGGTGGGCCAGCCAAAGAAGGCTAAGAAGCAAAGCCCTCCATTTGAATAGAACAGCCAAATAGAAACGTCTTTTGTCCGGCTGAAAGGGGCTCTCACGGGAGAAGAAATTCTGGCCTACCCTGACTACAGCCAGCCATTTGTACTGTACACAGACGCCAGCAACGTGGGCCTGGGAGCAGTTCTGTCCCAGGTGCAGGGAGGCAGAGAGAAGGTGATAGCTTACGCCAGCAGGAAGCTTCGTCCCACAGAAAGGAATCCAGAAAACTACAGTTCCTTCAAGCTGGAGTTCCTCGCTATTGTTTGGGCAGTGACTGAACGCTTCAAGCACTATCTGGCGTCGGCCAAGTTCACCATCTTCACGGACAACAATCCGTTGACACATCTGGCAACAGCCAAGCTAGGTGCGTTGGAGCAGCGATGGATGGCCCGGCTGTCTAACTTTGACTTTACCATCAAGTACCGGGCTGGCAAGAAGAATAACAATGCTGATGCGCTGTCCAGAATGCCTCACTTACCCGAGTCTGGAGAAGACCTGGATGAACTCGAAGAGATAGAGTTACCGGCTTTCCATCACCAAGGTGTTTCCCAGTGTGAGCATGCTGTAGGAGAGAAGCGCTCGAGCCAGCACGAGGTCTTGGTCAACCCATTACTCCACCATAATTGGGAAGAGACACAGAACGGTGACCCGGCCATGCGATTGGTCAAAGAAAAGCTAGCACAAGCTGAGACCCATCTTGGCCCAGATGCTCCAGAAGAAGCCCAGCAGCTGTGGAAGGAGAGGGGACGACTGTTCACCTACCAAGGCAAGCTATGCAAGAGATATGTCAACTGGCGAACGAATGAACTCGTCTGGCAGATAGTGGTCCCACAGAGGGATGCTCCAATGGTCCTAGCAGCTTACCATTGTGGACCATTACTCTCGTTTCCTGGTAGTAGTGCCTGTGAAAGACCAGACAGCCAGAACAGCAGCTAGAGCGTTTCAGGCATACTTTAGTCGACCTCACGGTTACCCTGAAAGGGTACTGACTGATCAAGGTCCTGCATTCGAGGCAGAAGTGTTCCAAGAGTTCTGTAACATGTACGGTTGTAAGAAAATCAGAACAACACCGTACCACCCCCAAACCAATGGATTGTGCGAGAAGATGAACCATGTGGTTATTGATATGCTCAAGACTCTACCTCTGGAAGAAAGAAACCAATGGCCAGAGAAGTTACCAGATCTGGTAGACCTATATAACCATATCCCAGTAAATTCGACCAACTGCAGCCCTGCTTACCTGATGCGAGCAAGACCTGGCAAGTTACCTGTAGACTTGGAGATGGGAACTGTGTCACCTGAAGCAGTTCAAGAGATAGAAGGAACCTGTCCCAAGCAAGAACGAGACAAGAACAGAACTACAATCAAACGGCCCCAGCAACTCCCTTAGCACCTGGAGAACAGGTCCTCAAGAAAAAGCGGAGGGCGCATAAATTAGATGATCAGTGGGAGAATGAACCCTACACCATTATTCCCTCCAACTTTGACAATAGTAAGGTTTGCCTCATAAGCAAGGATGAAGGCAAGACCTATCAAACAGTTTCTAGAGACCGCGTGAAAGCGTGCCCTGAGCGGTGCAAAATCCAAAAAGAAGTAGAAGAAACACAAGAAAGTCCCCAAATTCAAGAAAAGGAGGAAGAGATGATCCAAACAATCCTCGGAAAATTCCCCAAAACTTGGACCCGAATCAATAACACCATAGTGGTACCGGTCTTGACGTTCCCACAGTTGGTCGAGCCGGAGACAGAAGAGGTTCCAGATCCACCTAAGGAACTGTCCGTCCCAACACCAGATGACACGCCAGCAGTTGAACAGGAGAATCAACCCCCTGCCAGTGGTGAACCTGTCGTACCCTTGGCGAATCTGAGACCCCGTAGGCAACCAACACGCATACCTGTCAGGGTTAGGCCTACCAGTAACACGGAGGGGGCAGACACTCCAAGTAGTCAGGGACAAACCCCAGAGCTACGCCGGTCCAAACGTAGCACTCGGGGACAGCCCCCTCCGAGGTATAGAACATAGAAAGTAAAATACCTAACAGAATGTATATAGTTAGTTGAAATGTCTTGTATAAAATGTTTTTTGTCTTAGGTGATTAAGTAAATGGACAATTGGGCCACTGGACTATGAGTGGCCAACACTTTAATTGTTCATAGTTAGCATCAGTGTGCTCAACACCCCCGAAGAAAAACCCGTCCGGCGTCCATAGAGTGGGCTCAGCAATGCTCTGACGCACGCCCAGAGCCTACGTTGGGGGTTTTATCGCGGCGGGTCCCCCATGGAGCAGTGTAATGGACACCCGGCAGGGAGCCACACTGGACTCTTATAGTTGTTTAAGGTTATAACATGTTATATCTTGTTTTGTTTTCTTCAGTCCGGGAGTACTGAGTTTAACTAAGTGGGAGTGTGGCGCCCCAGGACCTGGTCGCCACAACAGCATTGCCCCTCCAAAGGGTTAATGCTGAGCCTGAAGGTAATTGGGAGGTCTATTTGCCAGTAAGTTTAACATCCAACGCAGTTCTCCCTCAGGTCAGCAGGGGGAGCTCTGAACCTGGAGTTCCAGGGAGCATTCCTTAAGTCTGGCCTGAGGGAGGAGTTAGTGTTCAGTCTGTAGGAGAAAGCAAAGAGTGCAGACGCAGAGTGTGCTGTCCTGTGGAACTAGGGCCTAGAGCTGGAGCAACTTGGCCCAGTGAAACAGGAGGAGCAGAGAGGCACAGAAGAGACTCGGACATCGGAGTCTGTGGCCACCAGGGCCTAAAATACTCCCTGGTAGCCGAATCCGAATGGCAGGAGAGCTGCAAGCACCTGGCCCATAAACAGCCCGAAGGTACAGCTGCATCATCAGGGCCCGGTGTGGACTCCAGCAGAGAAGCACCAGAGAGGGTCTGTGCAGCCTACCACACAGGGAAAGGGACGTACCACCGGTCCCAGCAGAAAGAGGGCCATTGCTAAATGCAGAGAGCAGGGTCCTATCACAGTAAGGAAAAGAACAGGAGTAGGCCTCATACTCATCTGGCCAAAACGACATCTCAGTTACTTCCAGGCCGGCTGGAGCCCTCTACCACCTGTAACGGTCTCCCAGGACTAACCGTTTGTGAAGTAAAAGAGGAGAAGGTAAAGAGACTGTTGTTTGTGCCTGTTTCTTTCACTGCCTGTCGGCCCTGCACCGTGTTATCCACACCACACCATAGACTCTCACGAGCACCAACAGTGTCCCCGGGGCACCGCTCCACCTGTGGGGAGCAGTACCACCATTGCTGCCATATCATTACCCCGGAGGCCAAACACAGCAGCGGCGGCTTAATAGCCGCATACCACAGGTGGCGTCACGAACACAAACCCCAAGTCACCAGCCATATTTAACTGACACCCACCAAGGCCACGGAGCCGGGCCCCGCCACCACTGACGACCCCCGGACTAGTCCGGCCCGGCACCGGGTGTCCCATATCCCTGGGATGGGCGAGTCACTTCCTTATTAGCAGACTGGCGTAGCCCTGCCTGTTTCTTTGGGCCCCAGCTCTCCATTGTTTCTTATCTCAGGGTCCGGCATTCCCTTATATTCGCCCAGCAGTCCCACCGACAACAGAGATCTGCCTTTAGGGGGACCGGTCAGACCCTGTCACTCCTCACACCTTCTTCCTTAAGCAGCCATCTTCTTCTCCCCTAACTTTTTCCTGTCCCAGAGACTTATGCCTCTAAACTCCTCCCAGGGGCTAAATCTTTTCCTTATAGTGAAGGGCAGTCCGGCTCTTTTCAGTGATCCGGTTCCCATGGCTCTGCTCACCAAAAAGAGTTGGCTCTTTCAGATCGTTCATGGCTCCCTATTAAATATGTGTTCATCCCAGGTGAACACATATTTAAGATTATAGTAACGCTATTGAAACCCCGCCCACCCGTGGCTAAACCCCGCCCACTTACCAGGGATCAATTTGATTGTTGAGTGGGCAGGGTTTCAGCGGCGGTAAGAGCCATTAAGAGAATTTAGTGGCACTCACTGGGGATCCGGCTCCAGTCAGTCAGCAGGGAGCCGGATCTTTGTGTCGTTTGCGACTGACACATCACTATTTCCTTAACCCCTGGTGTACTTGCTGTGGGATGCGGCTGAGATACCCAGCTCTGCATCCTAACCATCAGCTTCAGTTTACTATCACTTTTGCGGTTTGTTTAAATAACACTCTCTTGTCCTAAGCATTGTCAGACCTTACTATACTAGAACATTTCACCCAGGGCTGGCATCAGCACCCGGCAAACCCGGTCAAATGCCGGGACCCTGGGCTGCCAGGGGGCCCACTCGCGGTGGCAGGAGTGTCTCACCGCTACTCAGGGTGTCCCCGTACCTGCGCTGTGACCGCCCTCCCCCCCCCCGCTGAGGATCGCACTCTCAATTGAATCAGCATCGCAGTTGCCGATAAAATTGAAAGCAATGATGAGAGAGTGAGTGGTGCGCTGCCTGTCTTATCATTATCCCCGCTGTGACTGTCGGCACTCTGACAGGACTGCAGCGGAGCGCGGTAACGTCATCACTGTGCGCATGCTGAGAGGTCAGAGCGAGCGACAGTAGTGGATGCGCCGAGGAGACCGGAGAGCAGCGGGAGAACGAGAAGTGAGTATGTATTTCATCACTGTGGCCAGACAACCATGGGGGCTGTATACTACTGTACATGAAGGTGCCTAATGCTATATGGCTCTGCACTGTGCTATATAGGGCTATATACTACAGGAAGGTGCCTAAAGCTATCTGGCTCTGCACTGTGCTATATAGGGCTATATACTACATGAAGGTGCCTAATGCTATCTGGCTCTGCACTGTGCTATATACGGGCTGTGCACTACATGAAGGTGCCTAATGCTATATGGCTCTGCACTGTGCTATATGAGGCTGTATACTACATGAAGGTGCCTAATGCTATCTGGCTCTGCACTGTGCTATATGGGGCTGTATACTACATGAAGGTGCCTAATACTATCTGGCTCTGCACTGTGCTATATGGGGCTGTATACTACATGAAGGTGCCTAATACTATCTGACTCTGCACTGTGCTATATAGGGCTATATACTACATGAAGGTGCCTAATTCTATCTGGCTCTGCACTGTGCTATATACGGGCTGTGCACTACATGAAGGTTCCTAATGCTATCTGGCTCTGCACTGTGCTATATGGAGCTGTATACTACATGAAGGTGTCTAATACTATCTGGATCTGCACTGTGCTATATAGGGCTATATACTACATGAAGTTGCTTAATTCTATCTGGCTCTGCACTATGCTATATAGGGCTATATACTACATGAAGGTGCCTAATTCTATCTGGCTCTGCACTGTGCTATATACGGGCTGTGCACTACATGAAGGTTCCTAATGCTATCTGGCTCTGCACTGTGCTATATGGGGCTATATACTACATGAAGGTGCCTAATACTATCTGGCTCTGCACTGTGCTATATAGGGCTATATACTACAGGAAGGTGCCTAATGCTATCTGGCTCTGCACTGTGCTATATAGGGCTATATACTACATGAAGGTGCCTAATGCTATCTGGCTCTGCACTGTGCTATATACGGGCTGTGCACTACATGAAGGTGCCTAATGCTATATGGCTCTGCACTGTGCTATATTGGGCTGTATACTACATGAAGGTGCCTAATGCTATCTGGCTCTGCACTGTGCTATATGGGGCTATATACTACATGAAGGTGCCTAATACTATCTGGCTCTGCACTGTGCTATTTAGGGCTATATACTACATGAAGGTACCTAATGCTATCTGGCTGTGCACTGTGCTATATGGGGCTGTATACTACATGAAGGTGCCTAATACTATCTGGCTCTGCACTGTGCTATATGGGGCTATATACTACATGAAGGTGCCTACTACTATCTGGCTCTGCACTGTGCTATATACTACATGAAGGTACCTAATGCTATCTGGCTGTGCACTGTGCTATATGGGGCTGTATACTACATGAAGGTGCCTAATGCTATCTGGATCTGCACTGTGCTATATGGGGCTGTATACTACATGCATGTGACTAATGCTATCTGGCTGTGCACTGTGCTATATAGGGCTATATACTACATGAAGGTGCCTAATGCTATCTGGATCTGCACTGTGCTATATGGGGCTGTATACTACATGCATGTGACTAATGCTATCTGGCTCTGCACTGTGCTATATGGGGCTGTATACTACATGATGCTGCCTAATGCTATCTGAGTCTGTACTGTGCTATATGGGGCTGTATACTACATTAAGGTGCCTAATGCTATCTGGGTCTACTGTATACTATGCTATATCCTTGCTGTATACTACATGAAGGTGCATAATGCTATCTGGGTATGTACTGTGCTATATACGGGCTGTATACTACATGATGGTGCCTAATGCTATCTGGCTCTGCACTGAACTATATCCTTGCTGTATACTACATGAAGGTGCCTTATGCTATCTGGGTCTGTACTGTGCTATATACGGGCTGTATAGTATATGAAGGTGCCTAATGCTATCTTGCTCTGTACTGTACTATATCCTTGCTGTATACTACATGAAGGTGCCTAATGCTATCTGGCTCTGTAATGTGCTATATCCTTGCTGTATACTACATGAAGCTGCCTAATGCTATCTGGCTCTGCACTGTACTATATCCTGACTGTATACTACATGAAGGTGCCTAATGCTATCTGGCTCTGCACTGTACTACTGTATCTCCTTGCTGTATACTACATGAAGGTGCCTAATGCTATCTGGGTCTGTACTGTGCTATATACGGGCTGTATACTACATAAAGCTGCCTAATGCTATCTGGGTCTGCACTGTGCTATATTGGGCTGTGCACTACATGAGGGTGCCTAATGCTATCTGGGTCTGTACTGTGCAATACTGTGCACTGTGCAATAGGGGGGCTGCATAATGCTACATGGGTCTAAATAATGCTATATGGAGGACTATGGGGGCTTCATAACACTATATGGAGGAATATGGGGGCTGCATACTACTATACTCCAGGAGTTGTATGTCCCCTCCACCCCGCTGCTGTATACCCCCTCAGAGCTGTATGTCCCCCACCCCAGTGCTGTATACCGCCCAGAGCTGTATGTCCCCCCCCACCCCAGAGTTGTATACCCCCAGAGCTGCATGTAACCCCCACCTCAGAGCTGTTTGTCCCCCCACCCCAGAGCTACTGCCTCACTCTAGAGCTGTATGCCCCCCACTGGAGCTGTATGGCCCCCATTGTTGTAAACCCTTTTCCTCAGTAATATGTATGCCCCCCAGTAATGTGTATGTCTCCAGCCTCTTTTGTGATGTATATACAGCAGTGTTAGTGTTCTCTATGTGCGGCCATGTCTGTTAGTGACGGCCACCAATCAGCGTGGCACAGACACATGCCCAGGAGGAGCTGGATGGAGACAAGTGGGGGAGGTGAATGAGGCTGTTGCCGGCTTCCCAATATTAGAAATATCTCTAATGTGTCTGTGTGTATGTATGATGTATATATCTATGTATGTCAGTGTGACGCCCTGGACTAGCCAGGTGGTCACAGGTAGGCCCTTGCATTACACCCATCCCCCTAAAAAGGTGACAGCAGCCAACCTAAAAACCCTGAGTCACCCCTCTCAGGTCTTAACGTTCACACCAGGGGGCGGAGCCAGGTGGTTGGCCACACATACCGAGGAGTTCAGAGAGCCTAAGGCGGGAAAAGTAGACAGTTTCTACTAGGAAGTCTGTTAGGGAGGAGAGTGGTAGCAAAGTGTAAACGTCTGTCAGGGATCTGGGTCGTAGCCTGGATACCCTGTGGCCAGGAGGCAGATGGTGGTTGCTGCCTGCAGGAGCCGGGAAGACGGCTGGTGGAACTGTAAGGGACCGGGACAGGGTAGTGGCCTGCCAGTACCGAAGTGGGGAACCAACTGGAAACCGGAGCACCAGGAAGGGTACTCAGACCCAGAACGAGGTCCAGAAACCACTGGACCACGTCGAATTTACTGATTGAGGTCTGGACCTTAGGTCCTCTCCCGTCCCAAGACCCGAAAGACGGCAACAGCCTACCGAGGGGGATAGAAAGCCACCGCACAGGCAGAGAGATCCCACGGCCCAGCGCCTGCGGGCAAAACTGGCTCTCCCGACACATACACGCCGGGGAGCGGACTCTTGAAGCTGAAGCGTAGGCAGTCAGAATCTACTAAAGAGGTGCAAGAAAAAGGCGGGGACCACCAACCTGGTGGGGGACCAGACGCAGCCGGCTGCGGGCACCGACCACCATCCTTTTTGGTTTACCAGAGACTCCGGTGTATCTGTCATAGTGAGTACAATGGTGCCATCCGGCCGCGTGCCGCCCTGCACCGCCCAGCCATTACATGCTTCCCAAACAGGTCCCGGGGCCACCATCCCTGCCCATGGAGGGGTAAACATCTTGCTGCATGACCATCTCCCCCGGGTGCCCCGTAATTGCAGCGGTGGTGTATACACCTTCACCACGCCCCGTGGGTGGCGTCACGAACTCAAAACACGGCTCGGCCGTACACCTACCTAACCACCACCCCCATGGAGATCGCCAACAACCCCCGGATCCGGAGGCGCTCGAGCCACCCACCGAACGAGCCCAGATCCCAGCGGCTCGGCTGCGGCCGAGCGTGGGGCGGTAAATTAGAGTATATGACTGTGTCTAGATTTATGTTTATTTATATGTGTTTATGTGAATTTCTCTTTAAATATATATGTGTATGTATACCTGTATGTGTATGTATCTGTGCATGTCTATGTGTGGATGGGGCCCACTGAGACTCTTTCACCCAGGGCCCACAAAAACCAGGAGCCGACCCTGATTACACCTTATACATATTACATGAAATACACAGTTACATCAAATATCTACTAAAGTCCTACCAGGCCTTAGTGCTAGGTGATGGGGGCCGCACACTTCTGACGCTCTGCCACATTACAAGCGGCAGCACTTACAACATACTCAACATTAAATACAATAAAGGCCGCTTTACATACTACGATTTATCTGACGATATGTCGTCGGGGTTTTCGTGACGCACTTCTGTCATCGTTAGCGACATCATTGCGTGTGGCACCTACATTCGACTCCGAACTATCGCAAATAGGGTTGATCGTTGATCGTTGACACGTCGTTCAGTTTCAAAATATTGTTCGTCGTTTGGAACGCAGCAGACATATTGCTATGTTTGACACCCTTCCAACGACGAACAACATCCACATGACTGCCTTGGTCAAACAATATATCGCTGAACGATGTAGCGTTGGTGGTGAGATGTGTACGTGTGACCGCTACAAAACGACCTATGAGCAATCTCGGCAAATCGTGACAACGATCTGGCCGTGTCACATCACTACTGAGATCGCTAGCGATATCGTTGTATGTAAAGCAGCCTTGAAACATTATGGTCAGTGTCTTCAGAGGGAAGTTTTTGATCTGCTGACCACCTTCTTACAGGTGGGCAGGGATTTTCCATTTTTTTTGGTAGATGCACGCTACATCAGATCATGCTGTTGTTACCCCCAATGTGAGCCGTTCAAACACTACAAGTGGCGCACACTGGACCGAGCACTGAGTGTACCTGAGCACAACGATGCTAACGTGAGTGTTTTTCATATGTAACTCTGGGATTTTTTATAAAGTCTGTGATTGGTACGAACACCAAACCTCGGGTTTGCTCATCTCTAAATATGAGAGCTCACCAACAGGTCTTTCTAATAATAATTTTCATGTGATCCAATTTGTCTAGTAGTATAGCATAGAAATTAACCATGAAAGTGACTCGCCCACCCCAGGGCTATGGGACACCCGGTGCCGGGCCGGACTAGTCCGGGGGTCGTCAGTGGTGGCGGGGCCCGGCTCCGTGGCCCTGGTGGGTGTCAATTAATATGGCTGGTGACTTGGGGTGAATAAAGTTCATATTTATCGTGACGCCACCTGTGGTTTGCGGCTATTAAGCCGCCGCTGCTGTGTGAGGCCTCCGGGTGAAAGGACCGGACACAAACAACAGTCTCTTTACCTTCTCCTCTTTTACTTTGCAAATGGTTAGTCCTGGGAGACCGTTACAGGTGGTAGAGGGCTCCGGACGGCCTGGAAGTAACTGAGGTATCTTTTTGGCCAGATGAGTATGAGGCCTACTCCTGTTCTTTCCTTACTGTTATAGGACCCTGCTCTCTGGATTGGCAATGGCCCTCTTGCTGCTGGGACCGGTGGTTCGTCCCTTTTTCTGTGTGGTAGGCTGTGCAGGCCCTCTCTGGTGCTTCTCTGCTGGAGTCCACACCGGGCCCTTGGACTGCAGCTGTACCTCCAGATTGCTTATGGGCCAGGGGGCTTGCAGCTCTCCTGCCCTCCGGATTCGGCCACCAGGGAAGGATTTTATACCCTGGCAACTACAGACTCCGATGTCTGAGTCTCTTCTGTGCCTCTCTGCAAATCTTGCTTCACTGGGCCAAGCTATTCCAGCTCCAGGCCCCAGTTCCACAAGACAGCACACTCTGCGTCTGCTCTCTCTGCTTTCTTTCCACAGACTGATTACTAACTCCTCCCTCAGGTCAGACTTAAGGAATGCTCCCTGGAACTCCAGGTTCAGAGCTCCCCCTGCTGGCCTGAGGGAGGAACTGCGTTGGATGTTAAACTTACTGGCCAATAGACCTCCCAATTACCTCCAGGCTCAGCATTAACCCTTTGGAGGGGCAATGCTGTTGTGGCGACCAGGTCCTGGGGCGCCACAAAAGCATATATGAAAACAACCCCAAACATAAAGTGAGACACGATTGTGAATACTGATTTAAAGTTTTTCTAGGGTTTTCCTAGGATACGCCATAATCACTCTTTAATCAGTGGGGTCTGACCTCTGGGACCCTTCCCAATCTTGAAAATGAAGGTGATCCTGGTGTAGTGCTGCATCCCCTTATAATTTTCTTCTGTGCAGAGACAGCAAATTCTTAAGGACATCTCCTTACCAGCCTCCACCGGCTATGCGGAAGGAAGGAGGTGGGCGGGATGTTATATCTCGCTCATCTCCGCCCCTCCGCTTTGATTGGCCGCCTGCCGTGTGACGTCGCTGTGACGCCGCACAACCCGCCTCCTTAGGAAGGAGGTGGGTCGCTGGCCAGAGCGATGTTGCAGGGTAGGTAAGTGCGTGTGAAGCTCCCGTAGCGATAATGTTCGCTACGGCAGCTATCACAAGATATCGTACGTGCGACGGGGGCGGGGACTATCGAGCTCGGCATCGCAAGCATCGGCTAGCAATGTCGCAGCGTGCAAAGTGCCCCTAAGTGCTGCCCTAATGATGTGACTCATTCAATTTCTCAAGTTAAGAAGGGGTACCATAGGTGGAACTACCCGAATCATAAAGTGACGGCATGGCAGCGCAATGAGCCATTACTTGTGACATGGTAAGATTTTGGCTGCTTTATGCTCTGATCCCAATGTAACCTTTCTTACCATTATATAAAGGACAGTGTGGTGACATAAAAGTAACATAAACCTCCTGAGCCTAAGTGCAGAAAATGTAATAGTGAATACTTTACCATGCATCCTCTATAGCAGGGGTTCCCAACCTGTAGTTTGGGAACCACATGTGGCTCCCAGGCCTGTGATGTGTGGCTCGTGGCCATCTGCCAGCTTGGTGCATAAGCAAAAAGCTGTGAAGAGCAGGTTTTCAGATGATGACTTTTGTGAGTAGCTCCTCATGGAAGAGCAGGTCTAGATGGGGGTGGGCTAGGATTCCCTGGATCTTGGTATACTGCCTCAGTGTGATTTGTGTAGAGAACCATTGGCTGTCATTATACCAGTGATGGAGGCTCTGGGTATCACTACTGTGAGGGCCAGGAGCTGGATGTGGCTCGCAACCTTCTCTCAGAGGTCAGTGTGGCTCTCCAGGTCATAGAGGTTGAGGACCTCTGCTCTATAGCCACATGATTTTTGGAGGAATTATCTAGTATAGCAACACTGTTCATATCTGAAAAAGGACACGTCAGTTTTAAAGAGGAAAAAGAAGAGGAGATGAGAAAAACAAGAGAAGCTATTAGATAAGTGGAACATGACAGCTGGAATAATGGGAGCGCAGGAGCATCCAATAAACAAGTATATGCATGACAGGCGGCTCTACCTGAAGAATCCAGCCAGAAGGAAATAATCAGTTCAGAAACTTTTAATGTCCTTTAAGTTTATTCACAAGAATGGAGACAATATACACGCTGGCAATATGTGTTTATATACTGATGGAAGCTTATACTCCAGAGCCATGTGTGTGAACATATGATGGTCTGTGTATGGAGGGAGGGGGAGCAGGGGAATACTGGCTGCTTATGCTCAGCCCATCCTCCTCCCTGCTCTGAGAGTGAAGACAGGAGGAGATAAGGGGCTGGCAAAATCCTTGTAACCTCAGAAAGCAGAAGCTGAGCAGCAGCAGATCCCTGCAGAGAAGTGACTGACCCCAGGATAAAGCAGGACACACAGAGGATGGAGCCCAACAGTCCCAGGAAGATCCAGTTCACTGTACCACTTCTGGAGCCACATCTGGACCCGGAGGCAGCGGAGCAGGTGAGGAGCTCAATCATGTTCTGTATCAGAGAGACTAATAGAATGGGATGGTCACATCTATATAGAGATGGGCTGCCTGTACAGGAGAGATTGGAGGAAAGGCAAATGGGAAAACTGAAAGAAAGTGACAGAAATGAGAAATCTAAATGGAAATGTCTCTAAGGTGGGAGAGAATTAGAAGAGGAAGGTGTCTGGGGATGAGGGGCGATGGTGCCAGCGGAGGAGTGAGGGGGCTACAACACTGGAAAGGTCACATGCCAACTACAAACTGTAATTAAATCCTTCTGGATTGGTACCACCGCTCACTATGGGGCTCGCTGTGCAGCTGTGCCTACAAGAAGGGAGTGCCAATGTGTAGCATGTGATGAATATACTGAATATTAATAAATAAGGAATACCATTGCTATGGATATTCATCGCCTCCATGCTGTGAGCTATATGCACGTTGGCTGTAGGATGGAAATGGTTAATAATTTGGATGAGAATGTTTATAGAGTATTTGAGCAATAAAATAGCACAGAGGTTGTATCCGGGTTATTGTTGTGTTTTATTGTAAAGTGGGAAGTAATAAATATTTACATAAATGAGATACATTGTAACCTCCACGACAGTGATACAATTAGTGACTGTATGGCTTCTGCACATATAGCGTCACCTCTTATCACACTGTATGGACTGGAGATGGTTCCTATATGCTTTGTATCCACACAAGTCTCTTTCTGGTTCTTCTGAGTTTATGATTTGTCACCTGTTTTGTTAATTTTACTAAATATTCTAACTAAACTCCGAAAGCTATCAACAAATTTTGCTTTGCTATTTCAGAATATACATTGTTGTAACGATTAGTCTCAAAGAAATGGATAATATGTAGTAATCTGCTCAGCCATAATGTTACTATAATACAAAGTGACTTCAAGGGAACCTGTCATCTGATTCATGCCAACTAAACCGGAATCACAGATTGCAGACAGTTATACTTTTTGTTACCCGCCAGTGTTTCAGAGAAAACATACTTAAAAAATCTGTCTGGGAACCAACACTGGAGACTAGGCTAGTCCGGCGCTGTCCCTGGACAGCTTTCCCCAGTGCTACTAGAAGTGATTGACAGGTCTCTCAGTATGAGCTGTGAGTAGCCGGCCAGGTTGGCGCTTGGCTAGTCTAGGCTCCGGCTATGGTCACCGGTCAGATCTTTAAAGGGAACCTGCCATGTAAAAAAATGCTATTAACCTGCAGATAAGGGGTTAATTTTCAGGTTGCTAATATGCTAAAACAGCCCATCTACCGGGAAGAACTTAGCTATATGCCTCCCCGCAGCTTTGGACATTCAGCCATAGAGCAGTGGTTTCAGTCACCGTTCAGTAGTGATGAATCGTTTGTGAACGATCCAAGACAAGGATCCGGCTCCCTGCTGTAAATGAAGGGAGCCCACTGAGAGCCACTAAATTCTCTTAATGGATTTCACTTGGTGTAAAATTTTGGTGTTTGTGTGGCTAAACCCCACCTACTTATACCAAATTCCGCCCACTCATTAATGTAATTGGCTTGCTCCAAGTGTGTCTGTTGTTGGTGGGTGTGGTTTTGACAGTGTTATTATCATCTTAAGTATATGTTTGCCTGGTGTGAATATATATTTTATAGGGATCCAAATAGGATCCAAAACATCCAGCTCTTTTTGGTGCGCAGAGCCAAGGAAACCGGATTGCCAAAAAGAGCCGGATTGCCCATCACTACTAGGTTGTGGCTAAATCCCAGTGGGTAGAAGGACCTGTGGGTGTGACCGGCTTCCTTAGTGGGCGTGACGACTTGTTTGGTGGGCGTGGTGATGTTTCCTTCTGTCCACTATGCATATGCACCCTCCCCCATCTGGGGGTCTTACACCCAGACCCCCACTTCTATTATAATCAAATCTATGCCGACATGGACTTAGAACAATAATGTTCTTGGTATGAGCAATGTTAGTGGAGGCCCCGCCCCTTTCTGGTCACATGGCCCTGACATCAGCAGAGGTCCCTCTGTCCATTGGGATGTAGATGCCACCATCACTAGTAAGCAGCAGCTATAACCACACCCGGGACTCGGTGTCCGCCCGCTCAGATCTCATGCACTGCTGGTTACAGCTGCCACTCACTATGGACCGAGCGGTGACTGAAGCTGCTCCAGCCGCGCCTCTATGGCTAAAGTTCATTTCCTCCTGGTAGCTAAGCTTTCAGTGTGATGGCCGCAATTCACTTTGTCTCTTGCAGGACCTGGTCATACCCATGTGACCTGGTATCCAGCTTTGTTGGCTGAGGCCCCGCCCCTTCTGGTCACATGGGTATGACCTCACACAGGTCCTGCAAGAAACAAAGTGAATCGTTTGTATATTACTTATGCTACAGGTATGTATAGAATCCGCCTGATAGTCTCGGTATAGCACTGGCTTTACTTATATACAAAAATCATGTTGATTGGTTCCCTTTAAAGTATATATTCTGCAATTTTGCAACCAGGCTACAATTCATGCTGCCCTTGGTTTTGGCAGCATGGATCAGTTGACGGGTTCCCTTGAATAAAATTAAGTTGAGTATTTTCTGTGCTGTATTTGCGCCAGGATTGTTGGTTTTGTGTGTTGGTCATTTGAAGGGAATTTGTCACCAGATTTTTGCACCCCCATCTGAGAGCAGCATAATGTAGAGGCAGAGACCCTGATTCAAGCAATGTGTCACTTACTGAGCTGTTTGCTGTCGTGTTTTGCCACGGAAAACCTGTGGATTTATCTGGATTTTCTAGATAAATCCGCAGGTTTAGCAAGTACAGACACTCCCCATGTTATCCTGTGGGACATGGGGAGTGCTGCGTCCATGCTGAGGTATGTGCAGCTGCAGAACATGTTGCGAATGTCCCACAGCCACACATAACTGCATGACAATTATTCCTGCGGAAATACCTGCGGAATTCCCGGCCCTCCACTATGGAGACAGACGCCGGTACTTCCGCAGGTAAGTCGCATGAATGTCCGCAGGTTTCCCGCAGATATTTCACAGGAATCCTGTAGCTATGTATAGCTGCGGATTCCGGGGAGCTGCTGCGGGAAACCTGTGGATGTACGTGGATATATCCGCAGGTGCGAGCTCCCGTGGGCACATAGCCTAACAGTTATTTAGGGCTCATGACTATGCTGGACTACCTGGCATCACGCCACCGAGTCCTCTAATGATAATCTACTGCTGATTAAACAGTGATTTTATAAAAATATACACTAAGTAGCCCAATAAGTGACACATCGCTGGAATCAAGATCTCTGCCCTTATGTTATGCTGCTCTCAGATTAGGTGGTAAAAAGGGTGACAGATTCCCTTTAAGGAAGCCCTCCTTTGAAAGTTTTTTTTCACTGAATCTTTGTATATGTACATGTAGTGTAGTGTGTATTAATATACCCATCAATTGTTGTCTCCAGTATCCAGCACGTCTCTTCTCAGCGATGTCAGATTAGTGCAGATGCTGTGCTCTGTGTGACACTTTTACAATGTAAGGGGTACTTTGCACGCTGCAACATCGCTAGCTGATTGTTGCGATGCCGAGCGCTATAGTCCCCGCCCCGTCGCAGATGCGATATCTTGTGATAGCTGCCGTAGCGAACAATATCGCTACGGCAGGTTCACACGCACTTACCTGCCCTGCGACGTTGCTCTGGCCGGCGACCTGCCTCCTTCCTAAGGGGACGGGTCGTGCGGCGTCACAGCAATGTCACACAGCAGGCGGCCAATAGAAGCAAAGGGGCGGAGATGAGCGGGATGTAAACATCCCACCCACCTCCTTCCTTCCTCATTGCAGGTAAGGAGATGTTCCTCGCTCCTGCGGCTTCATACACAGCGATGTGTGCTGCTGCAGGAACGAGGAACAACATCGTACCTGTCGCTGCAGCGAAATTATAGAAATGACCGACACTACACAGACCACCGATTTTCGACGCTTTTGCGATCGTTTATCGGTACTTCTAGAACTTTACACGTTGCAACGTCGTTACCGGCGCCGGATGTGCGTCACTTTCGATTTGACCCCGACGAGATCGCAGTAGCGATGTCGCAACGTGCAAAGTACCCCTAAGTCTATGGAACATCAAAACGAGGCTCCATAGTCTTACATTATAAAAGAGGCTTTTGCTTCATGGATTGATATAGCTCGTGTGATTTACGATGATGTCACTGAGAAGAGAAGCAGAACGGCATCAGATACCGGAGACGGCGGCGGGAGGTGAGAACAAAAGGTCATAGGAGGACTTCTTTATTGTACAAGACAAAGCTATAATTGTAAGAAATATTAATCCCTCACATAAAATATACATTTAAACCTATTTAAAGGGGTTGTCTGTGATTAGAAAATTAGCTCTCTGACCACTTGGTGCTCAAGTGGTCCCAGTTTCCTTGATGTTTTCTGCTAAAAGCCATAGAGTGATGACATAAAAAGCCCATCGTATTAATTAATGGAAATACTCCTCTAATTGAAAGGCTTTGAGTTTCAACCCATGAGTGTTGCTATTTTTGGACAAAAAAATCTCTATCTTTCTAATCTCATACAACATTCTTTAATTCAGATTTGTTCTCATTAAGAAATGCATTTTTCTTCGTATATCTAGTCCATTTACCTAACGATTTTTTTTTCTCAATGACGCCTTAATTGATTGTAGTTGATAATCATTCTGCATTTGCTGTATTGAAAATCAATTCTCTTTATGTTGGCTGGCTATGGAAATAAAGCCAGCCTGAAATAAGCAGTGTCAGTGTAAACCACTGGATTTGGATAGAATAATAGTGTAAAGCCCCTCATACACATTAGATAGCTGTTGGCCAAATGATTGTTCATCCATCGGCTATCATACCCACATACCCAACTCCTCTTCATTGGCTAAGTGGAGTACTCCTGTGTTCTCCATGAGAGAGCTGCGGTCGAACATCTCTGGTGGCATCTTCTATCCAAGGGAACCAAAGTATCAGCCGTCATAAATCCAATGTGCTAAATCCTTCTCATTCCCGCCATAATCTGACGGAGTAGAGTTGAGAAACTCCCATAGACATTAGATTGTCTATTCGATGTGTTGCCTATATCAGAGAGTTTGGCTGACTTTATTCTATTGTGTATCGGATCTATAACTCAGAGAGGGAGAGAGGTGGATAAAAGTCTAAATCAGTTTTCTATTAGATAGTGCATCATGGTAACAGTCGCTGATAAAATCTGTATTTATAGAAACCCTTCCATGAATTTTTTTTTTTCATTAAATGTGTGTATATGTGTATCTCGTATAGTGTGAGTGTGATAATATAATCACCTACCCCCACCTTCTCCGGTATGAAATGCTGTTCTTCTCCTCTTCTCAGTGACTTCACCGCTCTTCAGACACTCCCAGTCACACTATGTTCTTCATGACCCGGAAGTGACTTTTACAATGTAAGTCTATGGAGCATCAGTATGAGGCTCTATAGACTTATATTGTAAAAAAGTTTTCCGGCTCACACGTACAGCAATACAGAGAGTCTGAAGAATGCCGATGACGTCACTGCGAAGAGGAGCAGAACAACGCTGGATACCAGAGAAGGTGGCGGTAGGTGACTATATTAACATACACATACTACACTACGTACACATGCATGCAGATTTAATGAAAACAAATAAAGGAAGGCTTCTTTAACTGAGCAGGTTAAATGTTCACACTCCCAGATCCATACATCACGCTCTATGAATGTTAAGGTACCTTAAAGACAATAAAGCCACAATTCTAAGATCCCTCCTAAGTAGGGATGGACGATCCGGAACTGTAAAGATCAGGGATCGTACCAATCACATAGTGATCGTGTACACGGGCCCGATCATGAGCTTTCCTGAGAAGCTCGTGTTACAGATCGGGTCCAGATCGGGTCCAAGGACTGAAAAAAAAATGAACATTATTAAAAACATTATGATCACACTTACAGGTCTCGTGACGCGTTCTGCAGACTCTGCCTCCCAGCGCTTCTGCTTCCGCATCCATCTGATCATTGCTGTACTGCCCAGTAACCAGCACTGACTACTATAGTACCTTCAATGACGTCATAGCCATGTGACCCAGTCATGTGTGAATTCTGTATTACCTCATTGGCTACAGACTGGTCACATAACTATGACGTCTCGAAGGTCCTGATAACTGAATTTTGACTGTCACTGTGCTAGTATCGCATCGGCATCACCCGGTATGGCCGCACACTCTCCAGACAGGAGCGGTCGGCGCTCATACCTGGGGAGATGCTCATGCAAGACTGCACGAGTCATACGTAAGTGGAACTCTGGCCTCAGTGTCAGCCTGCATCTCACTCTATATAACCGCTGCTGTACAGAGTGATGTAGCAGAGTTGACATTACTGTACCTGTGGACTATGGATTTTTTGTAATAAAGATGGAGTCTCTAAATGTTTTTTTTTGTTTTATTTCTAATAAAAACTTTTTTCACCATGTTGTGTTTTTTCTTTTACTGTTTACTAGAAATTCATGGTGGCCATGTCTAATTTGGTGTGACACCATGAATTTTGGGCGTAGTACCATCTGAGAATATAAAGCTGGTATTAACCCCTTTATTACCCAGCGAGCCACTCAGCACCAGGGCCACTGACGAGCCAGGTAAAGTGCCTGGAAATGTCGCTAAGATACAATGCACCATTTCCAGGGTTGGCTGTGGGCTGCCGAGAATCCCAGTCCCCAGCTGCCTGCTTTACCTGACTGGTGATCAAAATACGGCTGGAGCCCACGCATTTTTTTTAAAATGTTTTTAAATGAAAAAAAATTAATGAGCTTCCCTGTATTTTAATTGCCACCCAAGGTAACGCCAGGCATATAGGGGTGGGGGTGACAGCCCATAGCCGTCCGCTCTATCTGCGCTGAGAATCAAAATTACCATGGAGCGCTACATCATTTTTTTAAATTATTTATTTGTATACAACTATATATTGTGCATGTATATACAGTATATATATATATATATATATATATATATATATATATACTGTGTATATATATATATATATATACAGTCATATGAAAAAGTTTGGGCACCCCTATTAAGTATATTATTATTGTACTAACAGAAAATGTGCAATCTGCATTTAAACTAAATTTGACAGGTGCAAAAGTATGGGCACCTCAACATAAAAGTGACATTAATATTTTGTAGATCCTCCTTTTGCAGAAATCTTAGCCTCTAGTCGCTTCCTGTAGCTATTAATGAGTTCCTGGATCCTGGATGAAGGTATATTTGACCATTCCTGTTTACAAAACAATTCCAGTTCAGTTAAGTTTGAACTGGAATTGCTTCACGCTTCACATCATCCCACAGATTTTCAATGATATTCAGGTTTGGGCACCCCTATTAATGTTAACATTTTTTCTTTATAACAATTTGGGTTTTTGCAGCAGATATTTCAGTTTCATATATCTAATAACTGATGGACTCAGTAATATTTCTGGATTGAAATGAGGTTTATTGTACTAACAGAAAATGTGCAATCCGCATTTAAACAAAATTTGACCGGTGCAAAAGTGTGGGCGCCCTTATCAATTTCTTGATTTAAACACTCCTAACTACTTTTTACTGACTTACTAAAGCACTAAATTGGTTTTGTAACCTCATTGAGCTTTGCACTTCATAGGCAGGTGTATCCAATCATGAGAAAAGGTATTTAAGGTGGCCACTTGCAAGTTGTTCTATTATTTGAATCTCCTATGAAGAGTGGCATCATGGGCTCCTCAAAACAACTCTCAAATGATCTGAAAACAAAGATTATTCAACATAGTTGTTCAGGGGAAGGATACAAAAAGTTGTCTCAGAGATTTAAACTGTCAGTTTCCACTGTGAGGAACATAGTAAGGAAATGGAAGAACACAGGTACAGTTCTTGTTAAGCCCAGAAGTGGCAGGCCAAGAAAAATATCAGAAAGGCAGAGAAGAAGAATGGTGAGAACAGTCAAGGACAATCCACAGACCACCTCCAAAGACCTGCAGCTTCATCTTGCTGCAGATGGTGTCAATGTGCATCGGTCAACAATACAGCGCACGTTGCACAAGGAGAAGCTGTATGGGAGAGTGATGCAAAAGAAGCCGTTTCTGCAAGCACGCCACAAACAGTCGCCTGAGGTATGCAAAAGCACATTTGGACAAGCCAGTTACATTTTGGAAGAAGGTCCTGTGGACTGATGAAACAAAGATTGAGTTGTTTGGTCATACAAAAAGGCGTTATGCATGGAGGCAAAAAAACACAGCATTCCAAGAAAAGCACTTGCTACCCACAGTAAAATTTGGTGGAGGTTCCATCATGCTTTGGGGCTGTGTGGCCAATGCCGGCACCGGGAATCTTGTTAAAGTTGAGGGTCGCATGGATTCAACTTAGTATCAGCAGATTCTTGACAATAATGTACAAGAATCAGTGACGAAGTTGAAGTTACGCAGGAGATAGATATTTCAGCAAGACAATGATCCAAAACACAGCTCCAAATCTACTCAGGCATTCATGCAGAGGAACAATTACAATGTTCTGGAATGGCCATCCCAGTCCCCAGACCTGAATATCATTGAAAATCTGTGGGATGATGTGAAGCGTGAAGCAATTCCAGTTCAAACTTAACTGAACTGGAATTGTTTTGTAAACAGGAATGGTCAAATATACCTTCATCCAGGATCCAGGAACTCATTAATAGCTACAGGAAGCGACTAGAGGCTGGGATTTCTGCAAAAGGAGGATCTACAAAATATTAATGTCCCTTTTATGTTGAGGTGCCCATACTTTTGCACCTGTCAAATTTAGTTTAAATGCAGATTGCACATTTTCTGTTAGTACAATAAACCTCATTTGAATCCAGAAATATTACTCAGTCCATCAGTTATTAGATATATGAAACTGAAAAAGCTACTGCAAAAACCCAAATTGTTATAAAGAAAAAAAGGTTAACATTAATAGGGGTGCCCAAACTTTTTCATATGACTGTATATATATTATATGTAGCCAATGCCAATAGACAATGCACTAGTAAAATATATTATTTTATTAAAGATTATATTCAAAACAATAAAAAGCAGGGGACAGTAATGAATAAAGTGCCAAAGCACAACAAGGATCAGCAAGTGGATTGCAAACAGATAAAAAATTTAATTTATAGATATAGATATGTAACACATCTCAATTATCTGTTCCCAGAACTGGGTATAACAATACATTTCAATGGATGTGATATACAAAAATTTTATCAAAAGGTTAATTGGATTATCACTCACATAGTAAAAACCATAAGGTTTTAAATGACTGTTTGCACAAAATTAGAAGGCACAATCACAGGCAAAACAAAGGGAAAATACCACAAAAGATCCCATCATAGGGGTAAATTACCTGTCACCATTGAACCACTGCTGAGCCACAACAACACGTGTTTCGGCCGTAGCCTTCGTCAGGGAGGTGTGGTCACACTTTATTAGAAATAAATACACAGACACACTTAGGGACTCCATCTTTATTACTCCCTCTCACTTCTCCACGATCCTGGTCTTCTGTCTTCTTCAACTGATCTAGCTCTGCTATATCAGACAGCATAGGGGGATGAAGAACGCTGCTGCTCCCCATGTAGTGTAATCACGCAGAGGCTGCGGGTTGGTAAGTGGTGACGTCCCCGCTGCCACCATTGCCAGAGTAACCTAATGAGTGGGTTTCTATAGCAACGGTGATCTCTGATCACCTGATTTCCAGCGCTGCTATTCACCAGCTGTGGCATTACAGTGTGTGTCAGCCAATCCCTGCATGTGGGCTGACTCTGTAAAGAGCGCCAACATGTAGGGAGGGGGAGCCGAGCATGTGCCCAAGCATCTCGCCGGTACACGGCACTCGCCAAGTATACCGAGAGTACTGAGATGTTCAGGCGAGCACCGAGTACCGGTGAGCATGCTGACTGACACTACAGGACCTTGCATGACGTCATAGTCATGTGACCAGTCTGTAGCCAATGAGATAATACAATATTCACACGTGACTGGTAACATGCTATGACGTCACGAAAGGTCCTTTAGTTACTGGGCAGCCCAGCGATGATCGTACTCGGAAACAGAAGCAGCCAGGAGACATAGTCTGCAGAACGCGTTGCGGGACCTGTAAGTATAATGACAATGTTTAATATTAATAGTATTCTTTATTTTACAGCCTCTCTGCCCCATCGCATAACTGTAAAGTCGAAGATCGGGGATCAGATGCAAGATTATGTTATCCCGATCTCGATCTTTACAAAATGATCGGGCGAGTCTCCCCGATCCCGACCATCGGGGGATCGCCCATCACTACTCAAAAAGGGACCTTATATTCAAGTGCCAACATCCCTGTATTATTTTAGGTGTCAGTTCTTGTTTCTAAGTTTAAGATACATTTTAAGAATTAAAAAATAAAGACAGACATGACAGACAAAATGAATTGCACTATTATGCATTTTGCTTTGTTTATATCCGCACTAATATTTCCTATTCATATGGCATGACTAATCATAGCAATAATAATGATAATTAAAATTGAATTTCATTTAGTTTGCCAATGGTGTTGTAAAGAGTGAGAGAAAAATGATAGAGGTAATCAACTTCACTGTTTTTAGGGTAATTATTTTTATTCTGTTCTCTCCAAAACTCACCTCACCCTTGTTACCTTCCAAACAATGGCATCGCTATCCTCGTAAAACTTCATGTTCATGCCTCTAATGAGCTTCACTTTAAACAACATATCACTGATAAATTTATGAGATGAGGAAGCTTCCCCTGAGCCACTACTTGTACCAGATCCAACAAGCTGGTAAATATACTATCAACTCTGTAACTCTCTAATGTAACCAGACATTATGTGTTCTGTATTATCATTTTAATATCAAAGTTTATGGACGCAATAACAAAACAAAGTCCTATTAAAGGACCACAAAGCTCACAATCAATTCATGGGATATGAAATTGCAATGTAGGAGTAAACATAAAGATGATGGGATTAGACTTGTGTATTTACAGTTGATCATTTTGCTTTTCTACCCCGTTAAATCTTTTTTTCTGTTAGGTCTATGTCATCACGTGATTAAAAAGAGACTAGCTAAATTCTTCTAAGCTCTGTGTAGAAACACAAAATGTCTTTTCCCTGCATGAGTCATCACTGCCAAGTCTTTGTCATAGAAGAGGACGGAGCAGCTGGGTCAAGAGTTGAAGAGAAAGATAGGATGACTCATGCAAGGAAAAGAGACTCCCTGTTTCTACATACAGCTTAGAAGGATTCAGCTAAGTTGTTGTCATCAATCTAATAGAAAAGAGAAGAATTAACTGGGTAGAAGGGCATAATGAGTAATACTACACATTACTGTATAATATGATTACAATAACTGAGTAGAAGGGCAAAATGAGAAATAGTACATTACTGTATAATATGATGATTGCAATATATTAAAAGGAAAACAAAAAATTGGTGGGAGTGCTGATTTAAAAATGCAGAATTCATAAATCTGGTTTAGAACTATTTTCCTAATAAATCACCTTCATTCCTGCAGCACTTACTATGAAGCGTTTGTCATTCCACATGCCTCCATATGGTGTAGCATACTGAAAAGGGTATTTTATGTCGCGGATTGTAGATAGCTGTAATATGATGTGCATGAGCCTTAAGTGCTCTAATAGTAGCCATTTACTTTTGTCAATTTAGTAAAATAGAGATTGCACATCATCTTCCTGTATACCTGAACTTATAGTTTTACATCATATAGAAGAGAGGCAACAATATCTCCCCTGTTGGTGCTTCAAAGAATTGTATGGCGGAAATGCTTCTAGAGTGCAGAATGATGTAATAAGGGAATACATTTATAGTGCTATTCTTTTGTGAGATCGTAAATGTTTAATCTCAATCTTAATGATAAAAAGAAGCACATCTCAACTATTTTATTTACAACTGTGGAAAGCTAAAAAATGTGTCAGAATTTCAGCCTAAAGTTCCCTAATATCAACATTAAAGTAGATCTCTGCTTCTGAAGACTGAGATTTTCCATATGCAGAAAACAATAGAAGCTTTTATAGAAGGCTATGCTGACATATAATGTTACATGTTGCTTAGACCTCATCTTCTATATCACATCTATATCCTGCGTACAGTACAGTACCATCCCTCAATTCAGCACTGCCAATATTGATATAACAAAGTGCCCGGCATGTAATTCGTGGGGTTGTAAAGCTGTGTGTGCACGTTGCGTTTTTTCCCGTGTTAACGCTGCGTTTTGAACTGCAGCGTTTCAGTGCCAAATTGCATGCGTTCTGCTTCCCCAGCAAAGTCTATGAGAAGTCCGAAAATTCAATGCACACGCATTGAAATCAATGATGTGGGTCAAAACGCAACTAAAATGCACTTGGACTGCATTTTTGTTGCGTTCCGCATGCTTTTTTGACAAGCAAAACGCAGGTCTTTTCAGCCTCTCTTTGTCAATGTTGGTCAATCTCTGTCTGTGGATGTCGGTCAGGCTCCCTCTGTCTGTCGGTCGGTCTCTTTCTCTGTCTGTCCCTCTCTCTTTCCATCGGTCAGTCTCTCCCCCTCTCTCATACTCACCGATCCCTGATCAGATCACCAGCGCGGCGCTGCACGGCTGTCACAAGCTCCGGCGGCTTTTCCTCTTTTGAAAATGCCGGCTACTCATTATTCAATCTCATATTCCTTGCTTTCCCCGCCCACCGGCGCCTATGATTGGTGGCAGTCAGACACGCCCCCACGCTGAGTGACAGCTGTCTCACTGCAACCAATCACAGCCGCCGGTGGGTGGGTCAATATCGTGCAGTAAAATAAATACATAAATAATTAAAAAAAAAACGATGTGCGGTCCCCCCCAATTTTGATACCAGCCAAGGATAAAGCCACACGGCTGAAGGCTGGTATTCTCAGGATGGAGAGCTCCACGTTAGATGTGACAGTCCCGGGACTCTGCCCGGCTCATCCCGAATTGCCCGGGTGCAGTGACAATCGGGGAAATAAGGCGTTAATGGCAGCAGCCCATAGCTGCCACGAAGTCCTAGGTTAATGATGGCAGGCGTCTCCCAGAGATACCTTCCATGATTAACCTGTAAGTTAAAGAAAATAAACACAAACACCCGAAAAAATTTTTTATTTGGAATAAAAGACAAAAAAAACACCCTCTTTCACCACTTTATTAACCCCCAAATACCCATCCAGGTCCGGTGTAATCCACACGACGTCCCACGAAGCTCTCAGCTCTGCTACATGAAACTGACAGGAGCGGTCACAGACCAGACCGCTCTGTGTCAGCTCCACGCAGCAACTGAAGTGAGCCGCACGATCAGCAATGATGTCAGTCAGGTTACCCGCGGCCACCGCTGGATCCTCCAACTGTGACAGCAAGTCGCCCGAGTGACTGAAGTGAGCTGCGCGATTAGCGATGTCACAGGTGAGTTGCGGTCTTGGTTGGAGGATTCCAGCTGGCCGCGGGTAACCTGAGTGACGGCATCGTTGATCGCGCTGCTCACTTCAGGAGATTAGCAGTCACCGGTGAGTCCTTCACGGGTGACTGCTAATCAAGACGCGACACACAGAGCCGCGGTATGACAATGAAGTTGGGTGAAGTTCATCTGAGTTTATTCTCATTGCGCGACTCTGTCTGCTGTCAGTGGGCATGTAGCAGAGCTCAATGCCGTGGGACCGCACTGCAAAAATGCATCTAAAACACATGCAAAATGCATCCAAAATGTATGCGTTTTGGATGCATTTTTTTTTTTTACAAACGCAGTGTTTACAGTTTTGGGGGTGCGTTCTTTTCCACACTGCTCAGAACGCAATGTGCGCACATAGCCTAATGGTGCACTTAGCCCTTGATCATGCCAATGGTGCACTCCACGTCAAGTGCGCCACTATACCTCTTTATTTGTATACTGAGCACTTTCATTATCTTATCCTTAACTTGCTTGCACTACAGTACCAAATTGAGGAGCTTATGCTGCCAAGGGCGCACACAATGCCAAGGTTGCCCCAAAGCCCTCTCATTTGCATATGAAAAAGCCTATTGTTTTCTGGCAACTAAACCACTAGAATCCTTACTGCAGGTATGATTTTTATGGGAGCTGAGTTCCCTGCATACATGGTTTAATTATGAATTTAGGAGGTGTCAATTTAGTACAGAACCTATATAAGCAGAATTTCTTTCATTCCCTTTTGGGGCTTTAGTTTATCATATATCTTGTATCACATGGGTGCATTGATTAGGTCACAAGTGTGAGACATTATTTAAGATTCCTGTAATGCAATATGCAAACATGAGTTAAGCAGACTATACAGGGCAGCATGGTGTTTCAGTGGTCATGCTGTGCAGTGCTGGATTCCTGGCTTCAAGATCTACCAAGGACAACATCTACATGGGATCTGTATGTTCTCCTTCTTTTTATTTGGGTTTCCTATTTTCTCCCACAATCTAAAGACTTTTTTTTTAAACTGCCTTCAGCTCGATATCGAGCCATGACGACTTGCTGGATGAATGCTGTAGGAAGATCGATCTTGTGCAGCCTAGATAGGTCCATCAAGATAGTTCCACCAGGGTCTTCTCCACCGTTTTCCTGATTCTATCCAAAGACGTACTGATAAGGAAATTTGATTGTGAGTCCCAATGGCTTCAATGATGGCAATACTTCAAGTACCAAAAGCTGGTCAGGACTGTATAGAGGAAACCTGCAAAGTAGGCAACTGCTGCCAGAGTGACTGCTCTTAGTGCCCCATATGAATGCGTCACAATGGTAATCTAGAGAGAGACCACCAATAAGGGTGCTTTCACACTGCGATCCTCTCATCATTCAGTGGTTGCATTGAGGCTTCCATCAAAACACCTGCAAAATGAGATTTGGATGTGTGCACTAATGGGGCCGCTGACTATAATGGTGCAGACGGAATCACCATGTGCTCTGTTGCGCACCATTTTTAGGCATATTCGCTTATTGAATATAATAGCAGTGACTAAAACTTAACTTTTAATCTAAAAATAAAAACACGAAGTGCTTGTGCATTATACAAAATTTGCCAAGTAGCAAGAAAAATAGATAGATCTCACCCAAACTTTCTCCACAGGTAAGATTGTACACCAATCCAGATATGAGGAATCACAGGCTGGAAGGAACAGGGTCAGCAGTCGGGTTATTATGTATCAGCCCCTGTCGTGCCACGTGAATGAACTTCCGCCCTGACAAGGGCAGCACCCTAGTAAGTTGTCTGCCCCGCAACCTCATTAAAAAAAAAAGACGCCCTCCCAGGGACCTTGCTCCTTCCAGCCTGTGATTCCTCATATCTGGATTGGTGTACAATCTTACCTGTGGAGAAAGTTTGGGTGAGATCTATCTATTTTTCTTGCCACTTGGCAAATTTTGTATAATGCACAAGCACTTTGTGTTTTTATTTTTAGATTAAAAGTTAAGTTTTAGTCTATGCTATTATATTTATTGATTTAGGACTACTGGGCGTCATTTCTCTGCATTGCAGATTTTGCTTTTATATTCGCTTATTGGAAGCAGAGACCCAAACATAGTAGAGTGGGTGGGTGTCCACCTCCAGTAAACATATACTCCCGAAAATGGAGCACATGGTGCTTTCGTGTGCACCATTATAGTCAGTGGCCCCGTTGGTGCATACGTCTGAATCCCGTTTTGCAGGGGGTTTGGATGGAAGCCCCGATGGGACCATTAAACAGGGAAAGGAACGCAGTGTGAAAGCAGCCTAAACGTTTCCTGTTCTGTAGAGCCCGCCATCCTTCTTTTCATCCATCTTTACTGGTCCATGTATATGAATGACTATGGCCAATTTGCATGAATGCCAACAAATCTATAGCCACTGCATTATGTTTTTTCATGCGTAACAGATTTTACATCTAACAGAACACTATGTACAATGAGACTGCAGCACATCCCATTAATCGCAGAAAGTGCTCTTATATCATAGCTGCTCTACCTTCCTGAATGAACCTCGCCAATATAGTCATTAGGCTCCTTGTTACACTGACATCTGATATTGTTATTGTTGTTAGGACCATACACTTATCTCCATGAACGTTCATTAGAATTTGAAAGGCGTGTTAATGAGATTTGCATCTCCCAAGATGGCTTTAGGGGATGTCTCTTTGATATCACCCCATGAAGCAAACATCAAGGAGCTGGTTCCAAGATACTGATTGTCCCGGTGGTTTCCAATCTAATGAGAAATTCTGTGACATTTTCCACATGGAAAATGTAAAACTTCTAAATGTCTTAACCATTCTGCATTTGCCTGTAAAGGGCAAAATTTTCTGCTAAGAAAGACGTGTGTAGAAAAGAAAGCTGAAAATACCAGAAATAACAGATCATTTTGCTAAGTAGCCTCCAATTCTTCAATGATTAATTTCATTATATAAGTGTAACTCTTGCAGTCTTTTGTACTGATACAACAGTTCCAAATCTCTCATATTGTCACAGAGTTAAAGAGGTTGTTATGCCTGCTTTACACGGGTCGACCGATTGTGCGATTTCACAATCGATCGTACCACCCCCGCCCCCATGGTTTTTGTGTCACGGGCAAATCGCTGCCCGTGGCGCACAAACTCGTTTAACCCCCATCACACGTATTTACCTTCTGGACCACCTCGCTGTGGGCGACGAACGTCCACTTCCTGAAGTGGGAGGGACGTTCGGCGTCACAGCGACGTCACACAGCCGCCAGCCAATCAAAGCGGAGGGGCGGAGATGAGCAGGACATAAACATCCCGCCCACCTCCCTCCTTCCACATAGCCGGCGGGTGCCGCGGGACGGAGGTAAGCTGCTGTTCATCGCTCTCGGGGTGTCACACGGAGCGGCGTGTGCTACCCTGGGAACGATAAGCAACCGGCGCCATTTTAATTAAACAAGATTATGAAACCGAGCGACGAGTACACGACTCACGATTTGATTTGTGAGCGATACTGCGTCGCTCGGAGGTGTCACACAGCCCGACGTCGCAAGCGATGCCGGATGTGCGTCACGAAAACCGTGACCCCGACGATCTATCGCACGATAGATCGTCTCGTGTAAAGCACCCTTTAGACTCCACAAATAGTAGGTAAAGGGAATCTGTCAGCATATTTTTGTTATCTAATTTGAGAGCAGTATTTCCAGCAATGTGTCACTAACTGGGCCTGCTAGCTCCAGTTTTAATAAAAATCAATGCAAAGGACTAGTTGTCTCATGCCATGTAGTCCTCCTGCTCTGTGTAACCCCGCCCCCACCACCGATTGGTAGCTTTCTGCCTATGTACAGTGTACAATGAATGCTGCCAATCAGTGATGCGGATGGAGTTATACAGACTCCGTACTCAGAGAACTACTAAATTTGGAGCATAGAAAATGGAGTTTATCAAAATGAAAACATGCAGACTACTACTTTTTTTTATCTTTCATCATTGCTACTCTCTTTAGTATTTTGAGTACAATTTCAATATTTGCATGTAGTATGCTTATTAAAATGACCAGTATCCAAGATATATTACGAAGCAGGGAACGGAAGGAAGGATCCAGCTCAGACTCCAAGGATAAATAAAACTTAATCTTTTATTTCTTTTTGTTAAAATATGTATCCAAATAGGTATTATGGCACCGGCTAAATCACACTGACAGATGGCAGATGTAGAACACACAATGCGTTTCGGCGGGACGCCTTCTTCAGCCCCATAATCGATAGCAGTCATTCCTCTATCGGCCCATACAAATGGGCTTTAAAGCTGGGTTCACACTAAGCGACAGCGACAACGACGTCGCTGTTACGTCACCATTTTCTGTGACGTAACAGCGACCTTGTGAGTCGCTCTTATGATCGCTGCTTAGCTGTCAAACAACGATGCAGCAGCGATCATAACGACACGCGTCGCTGTGCTGCAACATGTGCAGAGAGCAGGGAGCCGGCGCTGGCAGCGTGAGAGCGGCGGAGGCTGGTAACGAAGGTAAATATCGGGTAACCACCTTGGTTACCTGATGTTTACCTTGGTTACAGCTTACCGCAGGCTGTCAGATGCGGCTCCTGCTCCCTGCACATTCAGGATTGTTGCTCTCGCGCTGTCACACACAGCGATGTGTGCTTATCAGCGGGAGAGCAACAATAAAAAAACGAACCAGGGCTGTGTGTAACGAGCAGCGATCTCACAGCAGGGGCCAGATCGCTGCTCAGTGTCACACACAGTGAGATCGCTAATGAGGTCACAAAAACCATGACTCAGCAGCGATCTCAGCAGTGATCTCGCTGTGTGTGAAGTACCCTTAAGTTATGCATTTTATGTTGGAATTACACAGCCCGATCACAGCCCGGAAACAACTGCTGATCAGCTACCTGTATGCCAATCACTTTAGCAGTGAGGAGCTGGCTATCAATTAACATGACAATGGCAATCACACCTCATCAACAGAGCAGAGATGAAGAGAAGCTGCTGCTCCATAGACATGACATCAGCAGAAGCCACAGAATAACTGACAGGAGTGATCAGTGACCAGCAGACATCTGCACTGGGCAGAACAGGCAGGTAATTGGCAACTATCTGCCTGTTAGTTGTTTGGTCCACAGTAAAAAATGAATACAGTTCAGGATAACCCCTTTAAATTACCAAACTCTGACTATCTGCAGCCACCACTAGGGGGAGCTTTGGAGTTTACTCGTGGACAACCCCTCCTCATTCGCCTTGTTTGCCCCTGCAAAAATAAATAAGCCTATACTCACCTCTGGTGTGGCCGCGGTTCCAGCCATGCCTAAAGTTGTGTTCACTGGGCCCACGTGACATTGAACCGCATCGGCATTGGAGGTGATTATAAGCTTACTTACTTTTATGGGGGCGAACAAGGGGAATAAGTATGGGTTCTCCAATTAGTGGACAACCCCTTTAATGCATTGAAGGCTTCCAGCCAGGTAGATTCCCTTAAGGGTGGCTTTACATGCTACGATATCAGTACCGATATCGCTAGCATGCGACCCGCCCCCATCGTTTGTGCAAAACGGGCATATCGCTGCCCGTCGCGCACAAAATCGCGCACCCATGTCACACTTACCTGCATAGCGACGTCGCTGTGACCAGCGTACCGCCTCCTTTCTAAGGGGGCGGTCTGTTCGGTGTCACAGCGACGTCACTAAGCGGCCGCCCAATGAAAGCGGAGGGGCGGAGATGAGAGGGACGAACATCCCGCCCATGTCCTTCCTTCCGTATTGTGGCCGGCGGCAGGTAGGAGATGTTCCTCGTTCCTACGGGGGTCACACGCAGCGATGTGCACTGCCGCAGGAACGAGGAACAACAACGGCAAAGCGATAGTATCGATAATTGGGAGCGGACCCCCATGTCAACGAGGAGCGATTTTGGACGTTTTTGCAACGATCCAAAATCGCTGTTTGGAGTCACACACTACGAGATCGCTACAGCGGCCGGATGTGCGTCACAAATTCCGTGACCCCAACGAGATCACTGTAGCAAAATCGTAGCGTGTAAAGCCCGCTTAACTGCAGCAACTTTACTTTAATTGTTTATCTCGTTGACCGTAAAGGACATTTTGGATAAAAACAGAGCATAGAATATAGTGCAATATAATATACAAAATATATGAAACAGAATAGGGTAAAATTAATTGGTCAAGGTTGTTAAACTGGCCGGACAGACATAAAATCACACTTGCCCTGTACTTTTCCATTTTTCCCATAATTGCTTACAATACTGTGTCATTTTGAACACAAGAAAAGCTTCTCTGTGTCATACACACAAGGTTTTGGGTTTTTTTTAATTTGGAAAACAAGAATATGCAAGAAGATGTGACTTCTGCGGGATTAGAAGACTCAGATTGTCCATTTTTTGTCTACATCAGCTGTCCCTTACCGAAAAAAAAGCCCTTGTTTCCCCACTATGTTTCCATTAGAGCTCTGACAGATGCCGGACTCAAGGGCCAATTAGCTGTGGCTCTATTACATGGAGTGACAAGGAAGACTTACGATTGTGACTGTGTGCCGGCAAGAGTTTGATTCACCAGCATAGGAGTAACTAGCAGCAGAGTATTTTCTCTTTTTTATGACAGTTTTAATTGCTATGCTATGTCTTTAATTGCTCCCTTATTCAGCTTTTTCCTGGTAGCACCGCTACTATTCATAAAACCGACTAGAATACAAATACATTCAGTTACACAGTTAGAGAACCGAGATTTTTTATGTTGTCAGACTGTTAGTCATTTTCCAGATTCCACATTGGCACATTATTGTGCAGGGTGTCCAACAAAAAACATTTCCAGGAATTGTTTCCATAAAACTAGAAAGTCTACAGCTCTGCAAGTGACACGTTATCCAATGCCCAAGTCCAATTGCAGTGAACTATATTACGCATTGCATGCTTCGTCCATACCTGACTGGACAGCTACAGATTGTAAAGGTTTCTATACATTTTTATTGATTTATACGGTCAATATAGGAGTACCAGAGTGGGAAGCCACCTAACTAGTGTAACCGGCAGGCAGGAGTAATACTGGCCAAAGTATATATCTCACCCAGAAAGTTAACCTGGGCGAGCTATTGCTGCAGTAGCCTAGCTGCTGAGCTAACTCAGCTGAGGGCATTTGCCTAATCACAGCCACATAAAAGGCTGAAGAAATCATTCAAGAGTGGAGATGGGAAGCGTCAGACTGGCTACCGGAGGAATCTCCAGTAATGCCAGGCCTGGATTCAGGTACCTGCATTGCACTCCGGAGCTCTCACCTGAACTCCGGAGATCACCCCGGCTTGTCTGCAGTTGACATGTACTGAACCGCAATCGCCGCGGAATCAATCACTCGGCGCTCGCGGTACAGTCTCGGCTGCACTCCGGAGCTCAGGTGAGAGCTCCGGAGTGCAATGCAGTACCTAAATCCAGGCCTGGCATTACTGGAGATTCCTCCGGTAGCCAGACCGACGCTGAAGATGGGAGTCGGGAGATGGGAGACAGCCTGAGGAGTAACATGCTGTGTTGTGAGGTGGACATGGATGGTTGTGCAAACTAAAGACCAGTGACTGGAGATTCAAGCCCCTGGTAGTGTGAGTCAGGGCTAACATATGCTAATAAGCATCTAGACAGGAAAGTGTTTATTATTTTCAGTTGCAAGTCTCTGGCTGAAAATAAAATCCACACATTTACTTTATATGGACTGGTTTTTGTCTATCACTGCCGTTCCACCCTATAATGCCCCCAGCATGGTACACTAGGTAACAGCAGCTCTAGATCTTGAATAACCAGTGTGTAATACTAAATGTTGCCTGTAGTGGCCGCTGCAGGGAAATGCCACACTTGTCTGACCCGCCCCGATCAACGAGGATTCCAAAACTAATACCGTACTACTATGATTTGCTGAAAATAAGACAGTATCTTATATTATTTCTTGCTCCTAGGGCTTATTTTTGGGAAAACATGGTATTCCAGTAAACATCAGCTGATTACCAGTGACTTTTTTAGAGAAAGGACTGTCATGAGACAACGCTTAGCCCAGGATAATAGACAGCATGCGCTTCTGTAACTTTATTATAGAATTTATATTACAGTTTGGCTTGCAGACATGTGACTGATGCCAGATGAATATGATGCACATTTTTCTCTATGAACGGGCATTGAAAAATACTGTCATAACTTCATTTCTCTAAGTCGGGCAAAAAGCTTCAATCTGTCACTTTTTTTTACAGCAAATACCGACTAAGTGACAGTTTGTACCATGCAGGTAAATGACATAAAGCAAATCTCAGCGACACCGAGCCGAGAATAAGCTATGTTCCCTTGTGCGTGTGACAGTGATCTGCTATTTGAAGAGATCTACACACTAAATGAGGACTAAGCCGCGCTCATTGTTATATATTCTACTGACAAATCGTCGGCATTTGATCCAGAAGCCGTAACATCTGTTCAGAGTCAGAGGTTAGAATAATAGGTGGCTCTTTATTGATTTTAGTCCATTTTCTGGGAAAATGAAGACTTATCCCAATTTGATGTTGTATGGCAGAGAGTAGCAAATGGGCCCTTGGCTATTATATTGAGTCGTGACTTCGAAGAACACATTTGCTAAATGACAAGATGCAGATACTTGACATTTAGGTTATTAAGGAAACATAGTATGGATATTGTAAAGAAGTGTCCAGACCTTTTAGATGGAGGACGGCTTCTCACAGCTCATACATTACATACAGGGACCGGCACTGTGTCTATGGGGCACTATGTAAAGGGGAAGTGTTTTCATTAGTTTGCATTTTCTTACCTGAGAATTGCATTTTCAGGCTCCTTTACAAAGGATATTGCCATGATTCTGCAGTGGTGCTCTGCTCACTTGCAGAGCCTATGCTGAGCCTCATATTTTTCCCAGTCGAGTCCTGTGTGGTGTGGGAGGGGTGTGTAGTTTGGAGCCTTGTTCTGGGCGATTGCTTTGCTTTATCTAAGAGCTGTTTCACCTGGAACGCCAGCAGTGATAGTTCCTGTTTTGCAGTGTATGTCTCTGGTTCCCGTAAGTGTCTGGCCTGATCTTATTCCACCACATACAGTGCTGGCCAAAAGTATTGGCACCCCTGCAATTCTGTCAGATAATACTCAGTTTCTTCTTGAAAATGATTGCAATCACAAATTCTTTGGTATTATTAACTTCATTTATTTTGCTTGCAATGAAAAAACACAAAAGAGAGTGAAACAAAAATCAAATCATTGATCATTTCACACAAAACTCCAAAAATGGGCCAGACAAAAGTATTGGCACCCTTAACCTAAAGCGGGATTTACATGCTGCGAAATCGCTAGCATCGACTAGCGATGTTGAGCGCGATAGCACCCGCCCCCGCCATACGTGCGATATTGTGTGATCGCTGTCGTAGCGAACATTATCGCTACGGCAGTGTCACACATACCTGCTCTGCGACGTCGCTCTGGCCAGCGAACCCCCTCCTTTCTAAGGGGCGGTTTGTGTGGCGTCACAGCGACGTCACACGGCAGGCGTCTGTGGCGCCCCTGACTTGGTCAGGCACCACTGAGTACTGCACCCATGCTGGGGGCAGTACAATACAGGTAATCCAGAAGGCTGACCGGGGTGTGGACACACAGGCACATAGTAACCAGGTCTCCCACATTGACCTTTGAAGGGACCCCTGGGGAATCCAGGAGGGGGCGTGGCCTCCATCTCCACTCAAGGGGTGTGGTAGAGAGCCTGGTTGCTAAGTTGTGGAGGCAGGCACAGAGGGGAGGGAGTTGTGAGCCAGTCAGTTAGTGAAGCTCAGGAGTACAGAGCAGTCGCAGAGGAAGAACCTGGAGGCTGTCACTAGTCAGACACCGCAGGTGCTGTGGTTGCTGGCGGGGGAGAACTGTCACCTTGTAGTGCCGTCCGAAAACCACCTGAGGCCGGAGCGCAGAAAGGTGGCTGAGTACGGGGACTGCCAGGTGAACCAGGTCCGCACGGGGTTACAGGTTCACAGAGCAGGGGCCCATTCAGTTGGCCTGCTCAACCTGCTGGTGAGGGCACTTCATGCCCTTCACCTCACCAACACAGAGTCCGCAGCCACGTAGCATCGAGGGGACCCATAGGTGACAAGAGGCAAGCAGCCAGAGTTACCTGGTCCAGGCTACAAGCAAACGGGCCGAAAATGGAGAACAGGCGGAAGCAACTTCCCTGGGTGACCCCGTAGGACTTCAAGTATGGGTCACCACAAAAACAAGAGGGCTAGGAAGGTGAGTCAGTAGCCACCCCCTAAATCAACCTGAAAGAGCCTGGTTCCTCACTTGGAGCATCACAGTATCACCCGGGTTAACTCACCCCTGCCACCTGAAGTGAGTAAAAACCCTGAAAGACATTCCTGCTGTGCGTGTGAGTTCTTCTGCGACCTGTAGTACCATCCACATACACCGGGCCCTGGGGCCAGCCTCACTCTCGGGAGGCTATCACATCTAGCTGCACCTACCATCAGCCCCAGGCGTCCCCTAATCTGCAGTGGCAGTCGCCCTGACCGCAATACCGAGAGTGGCGTCACGAATCCCATAGAAGTCAACCTACCTGTGACCAGAAGAATCCCGTACGTGGAGTCCCGGAAGACCCTGAGGCAACCTGAAGGTAATGGGGCACGGGGCTACACAACTTCAATAGAAGCGGATGGGTGTAGATGAGCGGAACGTAACATCCCGCCCACCTCCTTCCTTCCGCATTGCCGGTGGAGGCAGGTAAGGAGATGTTCGTCGCTCCTGCGGTGTCACACACAGCGATGTGTGGTGCCGCAGGAACGAGGAACAACATTGCTAAAAAAAAGAAAACGATTTTTTGTTTCAGGACGACCTCTCTGCGGCAAACGATTTTGACCGCTTTTGTGATCGTTTAAGGTCGCTCATAAGTGTCACACACTGCGATATCGTTAGTGACGCCGGATGTGCGCCACAAACAACGTGACCCCGACGATAATTCATTAACGATATCGTAGCGTGTAAATCCCGCTTAATACTTGGTTGCACAAACTTTAGCCAAAAGAACTGCGAGCAACCGCTTCCAGTAACCATCAATGAGTTTCTTACAATGCTCTGCTGGAATTTTAGACCATTCTTTTTTGGCAAACTGCCCCAGGTCCCTGAGATTTGAAGGGTGCCTTCTCCAAACTGCCATTTTGAGATCTCTCCACAGGTGTTCTATGGGATTCAGGTCTGGACTCATTGCTGGCCACTTTAGTAGTCCCCTATGCTTTCTATCAAACCATTTTTTAGTGCTTTTTGAAGTATGTTTTGGGTCATTGTCCTGCTGGAAGACCCATGACCTCTGAGGCAGACCCAGCTTTCTCACACTGGGCCCTACATTATGCTGCAAAATGTGTTGGTAGTCTTCAGACTTCATAATGCCATGCACACAGTCAAGCAGTCCAGTGCCAGAGGTAGCAAAGCAACCCCAAAACATCAGGGAACCTCCGCCATGTTTGACTGTAGGGACCGTGTTCTTTTCTTTGAATGCCTCTTTTTTTTTTCCTGTAAACGCTATGTTGATGGCTTTTCCCAAAAAGCTCTACTTTTGTCTCATCTGTCAAGAGAACATTCTTCCAAAACGTTTTAGGCTTTCTCAGGTAAGTTTTGGCAAACTCCAGCCTGGCTTTTTTATGTCTCGGGGTAAGAAGTGGGGTCTTCCTGGGTATCCTACCATACAGTCCCTTTTCATTCAGACGCCGATGGATAGTACGGGTTGACACTGTTGTACCCTCGGACTGCAGGGCAGCTTGAACTTGTTTGGATGTTAGTCGAGGTTCTTTATCCACCATCCGCACAATCTTGCGTTGAAATCTCTCGTCAATTTTTCTTTTCCTTCCACATCTAGGGAGGTTAGCCACAGTGCCATGGGTTTAAACTTCTTGGTGACACTGCGCACCCTAGACACAGGAACTTTCAGGTCTTTGGAGATGGACTTGTAGCCTTAAGATTGCTCATGCTTCCTCACAATTTGGATTCTCAAGTCCTCAGACTGTTCTTTGGTCTTCTTTCTTTTCTCCATGCTCAATGTGGTACACACAAGGACACAGGACAGAGGTTGAGTCAACTTTAATCCATGTCAACTGGCTGCAAGTGTGATTTAGTTATTGCCAACACCTGTTAGGTCCCACAGGTAAGTTACAGGTGCTGTTAATTACACAAATTAGAGAAGCATCACATGATTTTTCAAACAGTGCCAATACTTTTGTCCACCCCCTTTTTATGTTTGGTGTGGAATTATATCCAATTTGGCTTTATGACAATTTATTTTTTTTTCATTGAAGACAAATTAAATGAAGATAATAATGTGTCGCCCGGGGACCAGGGGTACTCAGCTCCGGGCCACGGGGTCACTTATGTGGGTATCACGGTGGCGTGACCCGGTCTGTGATCCCAGGCTCCACAGTAAAAGGGGATTTGGTAAGGGAGATAGTTTATTGTCCGTGACGCCACCCACGGTTGTGGTGATTGTAGGAACACCACCGCTGCTCTGTATGGGGATCCCGGGAGCGGTGACAGGGAGCAGCAAAGTTGTTAGTTCTCCCCTCCGTGGGTAGGGGGTTGGTTGTCCCGGGGCCCGATGAGGGGGTAGGGATGGATGGCAGGCCGGGTGCGGGGCCTGGCGAGGTGCAGGGTCGCAGGGGCAGCGCTGTGCCGCACGGCACGGTGGTACTCACTCAGCCAGAAATCAGGACACAGTTCTTGGTAAACACACGGCTGGATGGATGGGTCCCACAGACGTTGCGGTGTTTTCCCCTGACCCAGTTTGGTGGTGTAAGTCCTTTCCTGCACCCTCCGTACACTCCTCCTGCGCTCCGGCTTCCAGCTGGCTCCCCGATTCAGTACCGGTGGGCCACCGCCCAGCCCCGGCTACCTACGGTTCCACCAGCTGTCTCCCCGGCTCCCTGCAGACGGCCACTACCGTCTGCCGGACTCTCTGTACGAGGCCCTAGGCTCCAACCCAGGCCCCTGGCTATGTCTGCCTCTCTGCAGACCTTCTCTCTTCCTCTGCCTGAACTTGACTGGGCTTGTTTCCTGCCTCAGGCCAGCCAAACCCATGGGTGGGCGTCTCCATCTCCTGACTCCGCCCACCTGGTGTGTCAGTCTGAGCCCGAGGCAGAAAGCAGGTCACTTTGGGGATGTCTGCTGTGAACTGCTGGGGATGGGGGTGTGTGTGTGTTGTGATCTGTGGCCCCTGGCTTGTCCAGGGCGCCACAATAATACCAAAGAATTTGTGATTGCAATCATTTTCAAGAAGAAACTGAGTATTATCTGACAGAATTGCAGGGGTGCCAATACTTTTGGCCAGCACTTTTATATATATATATATATATATATATATATATATATATATATATATATATATATATATAATAGTGAGAGGTTTCTGACAACGAACAACGAAACTCCATGCAGCACAAAATGCAGTGTGCGCATGAGTCCTTATAGAGATCTCCTGATGAGCAGCCTGAGTGAAGGAGACGCTGTAGCAACTATGTGGTTTTGGTGAATTACAGTCACCGCGGATATTTGCTCTTGAGGAACATGGGTCTATACCAGGAAACAGAAGAGTGGCAGGAGAGAGGACACCTGACAGTGATATTGAATGTGTTGGGTAGCAAAGAGCTACCATGTCGAGTGTCATGCATCCATTTGAGTTCTATAATTTGCCAGGAAAAATCACTTTTGAAAAAAACATTTATTCTGCAGCATGGATGGCAAGGAGGGTATATGTGCTAATAGAAAATGTAATGTTTGCGGATCAAGGGCTAAGCAAACTAAAAGACAGCTCCTGGAGGAAAATGAACAAGAATCTTCTATGCTAAGTATTCTCAGAAACACAACGCTTTTCAAAGCTCAAGGGATAGATACATGTATACCCAATCAAAAAGATTCACTTTGCACCAGGATCTGTCTGTTAGGCTATGTGCACATGCTGCGTTTTTTTGACGCTGCGTTTTTGGCCGCTAAAAACGCACAAAAACGCATAAAAACGCACCCACAGCAAAAACGCGCAAAAAATGCATCGGTACCTTGTTTTGGTGCGTTTTTAGCTGTGTTTTGCTGGGGTTTTTTTATTCTCTGCGTTTTTAAGCGTTTTTCCAACGCAGGAAAAAATTGACATGTGCATTTTTTTTAAGCTCAAAAATGCAGCTTAAAAAAAAAAGTTGTGTGCGGACAGCAAAAATGAAAACTCATAGACTTTGCTGGGGAAGCAAAGTCATGCAGTTTTGAGGCCAAAAACGCATCGGAAAAACGCCACAATAAACGCACTGTACGCACATAGCGTAAGTCTGTGTGGACCTCGATCCAAAAGTATTATTTCCTGGATCACCGCCTCTCAGCTCTGACTGGCTCACTCGGCTGTTTGCATTGTATTTTCAACTGTAACCCCTTCACGACCAATAATACACTGGTACGTCATTGGTCATATAGTAGTAATCACCACTGGCTGCTGCGGTGAGCCGGCAGTAATCATGTCTGCTGATTTGAACAGCAGACATTTGGGGCTAACAAGCATGGGTGGATCCGTGATCCACCCGCTCCTGCTTTTCACTTAGATCGCGCCGTCAAAAACTAACAGTGTATTCTATTTGGCCATGGTGGGGATCATGCTGTTCCCCACCACCATTGGTGGCCCCATAACATGATCACGGGGAGCTGATGGTTGCAATGGTTACTTGGGGTAATGTGGTGATCTCTGACACTGCCATGATTTACTTCCTTTAAGAGCCAACAGAGCGGTGACACTCACATGAACGCTGCATGCAGGACTATGGCGAGTGCATTATATTATATGGAGGACTATGGACTGTGCGTTATATATGCAGGTACATTATACTATATAGAGGACTATGAAGTACATTACATATGGAGGACTATAGGCTGGGCATTTTACTATATGGAGGACTATAGGCTGTGCATTATATATGCAGGTACATTATACTATATAGAGGACTATGAAGTTTATTATATTTTGTTTTGAGGAATATGAAGGGTACACTATATATGGAAGACTATGGGTGGTGCATTATACTATATGGAGAACTAAGCGATGCATTATACTATATTGATGACAATGGGCTGTGAATTATACTATACTATATGACTTAGCTTCTTCGTGCCCGCTGTGCAGAGTAGTGAAGACACAGCTTCGGGCTGCTCCTTTCCGAGACTAAAGCATAGGGCTGCCTGAAGAAGGTGAGTATTTTTATTTTTTTGGATCAGTGAGTATACAGTAGCCATAATACTACATGGAGGATTAAGGGCTATGCACTGTACTATGGGCTATGCATTATACTATATGGATGACTATTTGCTGTGAATTATATATGGAGGTGCATCATACCATATGGAGGGCTATAGGGCTTCATTACATAGGGAGCACCCATTACATTGTATGAAGGACTTTGGGGTGCATTATACTATATGGAGGACTTTGGGGTCCAATATACAATGTGGAGGTCTATTATATTATATAGAGGATAACTGTGAAGGGTGAATTATATTGTGTGAAGTACAATGGGGGATGTTACACTATATGGAAGACTATGGGGGTATATTACATTTTATTGGGGACTATGAGGTGTGCATTATACTAAATGGAGGACTATGGGGTGATTATACTGTATGGAGGACTATTGGGATGTATGGAGGGTGCATTATACTAAACAGAGAACTATGTAGGGTGCATTGTATTATATGGATGACAATGTGGAGCGCATTATACTATATGGAGGACTATGAGGGATGCATTATACATGGCAATGTGGGGCCCATTAAACTATATGGAAGTCTATATCAGAGCCATTATAATAATTTTGGAGAGCTATGTGCCCATTCTTCTGTACAAAATATCTCTTTCTCAGTAAGATTGGATGGAGGCATCAATGAACAGCAGTTTTCAAGTCTTGCTTCTTATTCTCAATGGGATTTGGTTCTGGGCTTTAACTGGACTATTCAAACACATTAATATGCTTTGATCTAAACCATCCATTGTAACTCCCCACTCTCAAGTCTTTTGTGGCCTCTTAACAGGTTTTCCTTCAGGATTGCCCTTTATTTAGCTTAATCCATCTTCCCATCAACTCTGACCAGCTTCCCTGTCACTGCTGAAGAAAAGCCCCCCACACCATGATGCTGCCACCACCATTTTTGATGGTGGGAATGGTGTTTTCAGGGTCATGTGCAATGTTAGTGTCCCCACACACATAGAGTTTTGCATTTAGTCCCAAAAGTTCTACTTTTGCCTAATCTGACTAGAGCACCTTTTTCTACATAACTTTTTGCAAACTGCAAATGGGACTTGTTATTGCTTGCATTCAAAAATGGCTTTCTTTATGCTTCTCTTCCATGAAGGCCAGATTTGTGGCGTATACAACTAAGGCTGGGGCCACACGGGGATTATTGCGATCCCCTTGCATGACAATCGGCTCACGCTGGCAGTACAGCAGAGCCGAGTGTCATGCGAGTGTCCCAGCGACTGAGGTCCGTTCGTTCAAACGGACTTCAGCTGCGGGGGCGGGCCGGCACTGAGGAGGGGAGGGAGGGATTTATCTATCTTTCCTCCGTAGCCGGCTATTACCATTCTCACACTGCAATGCTATTTTTCTCTTGCCCCATTAACTTGAATGGGTGCGAGAGAAACAATGATCGCATTTCACCCGCAGCATGCTGCGATTGTTTTCTCGGTCCGATTAGGGCTGAGAAAATAATCGATCATGGGTGCTGACACATAGGCTAATATTGGTCCGAGTGGAATGCGATTTTTTTTATTGCACTCTACTGGCACTGTTTTTCTCGCCGAGTGGCTTAGGCCTCATAGTTGTCCTGTGAACAGATTCTCTCACCTGGGCTGTGGATCTCTGTAGCTCATCCTGAGTGATCATGGGCATCTTGGCTACTTCCATAATTAGTTCTCTCCTTGCTTGGGCTCTCAGTGTAACTGTGCAATATGCAAATAAAGAAAAGGGGGCAAGCCAGGAGGACGCCAGAGGAGGAAGAAACGCCGAAGACCCAACCCACAAAGGCCCCCACCTTACATTCAGTAGCACCTATGATTAAAGGTGTTGAATAAAGTTTCCTTTCCATGTTGTTTTCTGATTTTTCTCTACATTGAGCCAAAGTCACACAGAATATTCCACGTTCTCAGATTCTTGCAATAGCTTAATTGCTCCATACATGTCAAATATCTGTCGCATTCTGTCAGGAATGGAGATGTGGCCATGCATGTATTGCTTTCTCTATTCACATCAATGGAAAATCCTGCTTGTGCACCACCGCCCCACTCATTTGCTGTTGTCAGGACGCAATCTAACATTTATATTATTTATTCTGCCAATACTTAAAGAATATTTCAGATAAGATAATTATCATGTAGAATTCAGAACATGGTGGTTCTGTTATTGTCTCAACTAAAGCCCGCTTTACACACTACAATATATCTTACAATGTGTCGGCGGGTCACGTCGTAAGTGACGCACATCCGGCATTGTAAGGTACATTGTAGTGAGTAACAGCTACATGCGATTGCGATTGAACGGTAAAACGTTCATCGCACGCACGTCGTACATTCCTCATGAATTGTACGTCAGATTGTTCATCGTACCCGGGGTAGCACACATTGCAGTGTGTGACACACCGGGAACGATGAACAGATCTTACCTACGTCCTGCGGCTCCCAGGCGGTAATGCGGAAGGAAGGAGGTGGGCGGGATGTTTACGTCCCACCCAGCTCCGCACCTCCGCTTCTATTGGCCGGCTGCCGCGTGACGTCGATGTGACGCCGAACGTCCCTCCCACTCCAGGAAGTGGACGTTCGCCGCCCACATCGAGGTCGTATGGAAGGTAAGTATGTGTGACGGGGGTTAATCGTATGTGCGGCACGTTCAACAAATTGAACGTGCCGCACATACGATGGGGGCGTTGCAAATCGCATACGATATCGTATGCGAATTTGCAACATGTAAAGCAGGCTTAACAGACTGAATTTGGAGATCACTACATAGTTACTTAGGTTGAAAAAAGACCTAGGTTCATCAAGTCAAGTTCAACCTTCCTCCACCAATTCTACATTTTTTGGTCACTAAATTATCTATAACCCACAATGTAATGTGTACTGAGGAAATTATCCAGCCCTTCTTTTAAAGCTGTTATTGTGCTCCATTACTACCTCTTGTGGTAGGCAATTCCACAGTTTGACTGCTCTAACTGTAAAGAACCCTTTCCTATTTAGCTGCCGGATTCACCTTTCTTCCACTTGTACTGAGTGTCCTCTGGTCCTTAATATTGGCTTTGGAAGGAAAAAGTCATGTGCCAGTTCTTTGTGTTGACCGCACATTCATTTATACGTATAAATGACGTTTTTTTGCTAAGCTAAATAAGCCAAACATTTTCAACCTCTCATCATATGGGAGGCCTTTCATTCTTCATAATAATCTAGTTGCCCGCCTTTGAACTTACTCTAACTTCTGAATGTCCTTTTTAAAACGTGGAGCCCAAAACTGGATCCCGTATTCCAGATGTGGCCTTACAAGTGATTTATAGAGGGGTAACAATACGTTGGGATCACAGGATCTAATCTCTTTACACACCCTAAAATCTTATTTTGTAGTCTCGAGTTTACTTCCATTTAATATATAAGCAGCTATAGGATTAATCCGTCCTAGATGCATTACTCTCCATTTATCAACATTAAATCTCATCTGTCCAGTGTTTGCCCATTCCGACATCTTATCCAGATCGTTTTTGTAATATTGTACTATCAAGGTCAGCTTTTAATATCCTACATAGTTTGGTGTCCTTAGCAAAGACTAAGGGGCACTTTTCACACTACGACATCGCAGCTGCGATGTCGGTGGGGTCAAATCGAAAGTGACGCACATCCGGCGTCGCAGTCGATATCGTAGTGTGTAAATCCTTTTTGATACGATTAACAAGCGCAAAAGCGTCGTTATTGTATCATCAGTGTAGGGTCCGGCATTTCCATGAATTAGGAAATACCGATGTTACAATGTTGTTCCTCGTTCCTGCGGCAGCACACATCACTGTGTGTGTAGCCGCAGGAGCAAGGAACATCTCCTACCTGCATCCTGCGGCTCACGCCGGCTATGCGGAAGGAAGGAGGTGGGCGGGATGTTTACGTCCCGCTCATCTCCGCCCCTCCGCTTCTATTGGCCGCCTGCCGTGTGACGTCGCTATGACGCCGCACGACCCGGCCCCTTAATAAGGAGGCGGTTCACCGGCCAGAGCGACGTCGCAGGGCAGGTGAGTGCATGTGAAGCTGCCGTAGTGATAATGTTCGCTACGGCAGCTATCACCATGATATCGCAGCTGCGACGGGGGCGGGGACTATGGCGCACGGCATCGCAGCATCGGCTTGCGATGTCGTAGTGTGCAAAGTACCCCTGACACTTTACTATCAATCCACAAGATTAGATTAAAAAGAATCGGTCCTAGTACAGATCCCTGCAGTCCTCACTGCTGAGTATAGCCCATTTAGAGAATGTACCCTTTACGACGACTGCTTCCTATTTTTTTTTTTTTAGCCAATTCATTACCTATTTGCGTGCAGTTTCTCCTAGTCCCTGCTTCTGGAGCTTTACTTTGTGGCCCTGTGCGCATGTTGCGTTTTTTGTCACATTTTTTGGGTGTAGTTTTGGTCCCAAAACTGCATGCATTTCCTTCCCCAGCAAAGTCTGAGATTTCAGATTTCTGTCTGCATGTTGCAGCTTTTTTTTGGTTGCGTCTTTGTGGTGATCACAAGGATGCAGTATGTCAATTCTTTCTACGTTTTTGAGCTCTTCCAGTCAATAGATTTGACTTAAAAAATGCACTGGACAAAAACGTGGTAAAAACGCGGGTAAAAATCCATGCCAAGGGAGTGTTTTTTGGAACCAAAAACGTGGATCTCTGTGGTCACCACAAAGATGCAGCGTACACACATAGCCGAAAATTGCATTAATAGATTTGTTTACAGTGATTTTTAGTTAATATCACCTACTGATATATAATCTTGTAGCACAGTCCTGTTTAAAGCATTAAAGTCCTTCCAGGAATATCAAGAGAGGGGACCCAAAGGCTAATTGAGGCTCACTCTCATTGCAAACTTTATAGCCAGGCTTGCAGATAAATGTTTATTCTAAATGTCAGATGTCAGTGCTGCTGAAATAGGAGGCCCGTCTAACTGAGAAGTAACATCGGGTCATAAGACCTGGGCTCCGTCAATTGCAAAAGAATCTGAAGGTTGGTTGCTCAGTTTTTAATCAAGACAAAATGTCCTGTTTATTAAATGATTGAAAATAAATAATTGATACAATAACTAAATTACTGCGGCACACTGTGTATGTGTGTGTATGTGTATGTGTGCGTGTGTGTGTGTGTATATGTGTGTGTGTGTGTGTGTATATATATGTGTGTGTGTGTGTGTGTGTGTATATATATATGTGTTTGTGTGTGTGTGTGTGTGTGTGTATATGTGTGTGCGTGTGTGTATATGTGTGTGTATATGTGTGTGTGTATATGTGTGTGGGTGTGTATATATAATATATTACACACACACACTCTTCAACATTGAAAATGGCAATATAAAAAGGAAACGGATGGAATTACAGTTTCATAGCTTGTAAGCGTGAAGGTGGAACAACATCTGCAAGGAGTATGTATGTTCTCCCCGTGTCTGCGTGGGTTTCCTCCAGGTTCTCCGGTTTCCCTCCCACACTCCAAAGACAGACAGACAGATAGGGAATTTAGATTGTGAGCCCCAATGGGGACAGTGATGATGATGTATGTAATGCACTGTGGAATTAATGGCGCTATATAAGTGAATAAATATTATTATTATTATATTAAATAAGTCCATCGAGTTCAACCCATAGCCTAACATGTTAATCCAGAATAAGGCAAAATCCCATGACGCAGATGTTAATTGCCTTATATTAAGGGACAAATTGTCCTGACTCCACATTTGGCAGTCAGACTAATTCCCTGCATCAACGTCCATCTTCTCACATAATTTATTTTGCATGAATAACCTGTAATATTGTTTTTATAAAGAAAGGTATACAGGCCTTCCTTGAACTTTTGTACTGCACTAACAATTACATCAGAGTTCCATAGTCATACTGCTCTTAAGCCTGCTTTACATGTTGCAACGCCCCCATCGTATGTGTGGCATGTTCAATTTGTTGAACGTGCCACACATACGATTAACCCCCGTCACACGTACTTACCTTCCATACGACCTCGATGTGGGCGGCGAACGTCCACTTCCTGGAGTGGGAGGGACGTTTGGTGTTACATCGACGTCACGTGGCAGCCGGCCAATTGATGCGGAGGGGCGGAGCGGGATGTAAACATCCCGCCCACCTCCTTCCTTCCGCATTGTCAGCCGGGACCTGCAGGACGCAGGTAAGATCTGTTCATCGTTCCCGGGGTGTCACACGCTGCGATGTGCGCTACCCCGGGTACGATGAACAATCTGACGTGCAATTCTAGAGAAAGGTACGATGTGTATGCGATGAACGTTTTACCATTTAATCGCAATCGCACGTACCTGTCACACACTGCAATGTACCTTACAATGCTGGATGTGCGTCGCTTACGACATGACCCCGCCGACACATTGTAAGATACATTGCAGCGTGTAAAGCGGGCTTTACATTAAACAATCGCTGACCTTTTATTAAATTTAAACCTTGTGGGCAGTGGCATAACTAGAGTTTGATGGGCCTCGGTGCAAAGTTTGGACCGCGTACACCAGCATTTGGGGTACGGGTTAATGACACCACCACTCAGGGTATGGGACAATGATGCTGACACTTGTCTCTTTCCCTCAGTAGTCAGGTTTCCCATGATCTAAAATCCCTCTTTCCCTCAGCACCCAGCTTTCCTATGTTCTGATATCCATCTTGTCCTCAGCACCCAACTTCCCCGTGATCTGCTTTACATCTTCCCCTCAGCACCCAGCTTTCCCATATCAGAGTATGGGAAAGCTGGGAGCTGAGGGAAGATGTATAGCCGCACTGCCAACAGACCATGTCATCCACCGCACCGCCCTGCTCCACACAGCCCCGATCGCAGCCAGCACAACCCCCACCACAGCAAGCACAGCGCCCATTCTTCACCTCCCTGTAAGGTACATTCGCATTATAAGACTCGTCCCTCATTGTCCTCCCAAATTTTTGGGAGGAAAAGTGCGTTTTATAATCTTTAAAAATACAGTAACTTACTGTGTAATGTAATCTGTAATAATTCAGATTTGCAGCGAAATGTATATGGAATATGAAATTCTGAAGTTGGAGTGTGACTGAGTGTGTGAACAAGTGTCTTTTATACAGGTAACTAGTTCAAACAGGAGCAATTAATACCGGTAGTGAGTGCAGAGTAGGAACTTCTTAAAGAAAAAAATAACAGGTCTGTGAGAGCCAGAATTCTTGCTGGTTGGTAGGTGATCAAATATTTATGCAATAAAATTCAAATTAATTATTTAAAAATCTTACAATGTGATTTTCTTTTGTTTATTCTGTCTGTCACTGTTGAGGTGTACCTACAATAAAATTACAGGTCTCTCCAATCTTTGTAGGTGGAAAATCTTGCAAATCGGCAGTGTATCAAATACTTATTTCCCCCACTGTATAATTTTCTTTTCCACTAATAACCTATGACCATTTTTCTGCTCTTTCTTCACCTCTGTCGCCCTCTGCCATACCTGCTCCTGCTGCTTCCTCTTCCCCCGAGAAGCGATTTCTCTCCGGGAGTGCCTCCTAGCTCAGGCTACAATTGCTCGGTCTGTGAAATATGTCTGTGATTTACTCTAGAGGCTAAATTCATGATAGATTACACTACTGCAGATATAAATAGGACTCTGTACTAAATAGAGACATTCTCCAAGCAAATAACAGAGATGAAAGGAAGATATCTGACATTTCTATATATATATATAGAGAGAGAGATAGATATTGGTATAGATATGTATGTATATATATATATATATATATATATATATATATATATATATATATATATAAATGGACGATCCTGAAATGATAAACCACCTATCCAATAGAAAGCAATAAGGATTAGTGTATATAAAGTGAGTGCACTTCTGCTTACTATGTGCAAACAGCTCAGAAAATGTGCAATCGCAGCACAATAGCAAAGTTTTACTAAATGGAGCAGCCAATATCTGTTTAATGAACTCTAACAAGCGCCCATGTGCCGGTCGGCATACTGTAACAAAGCCTCGTTTATTAGGGAGGTTGTTAAATGAATGTAACGCTGCAGGAACGCCATTAAACATTCACACTGTAATAAATAATTAAGTACTGCAGAATCTAACAATCTGACGCGTAAAGTATATTTTGAGTGTGTATAAGAATATTATCTTGCTCTAATTGGAAAAAAAATGTTTCTGTTGGCACATGATGGACAGAGCAGCATACGCCGAATTTATCACAATGGCACACAGGTTGTTGACCTCCCTTAAGGCCGCTTTACACACTGCGATATCAGTACCGATATCGCCAGCGTGTGTACCCGCCCCCATCGGTTGTGCGACACGGGCCAATCGCTGCCCGTGTCGCACAACATCGCCCAGACCCGTCACACGGACTTACCTTCCCTGCGATGTCGCTGTGACTGGCGAACCGCCTCCTTTCTAAGGGGGCGGTTCGTTCAGCGTCACAGCGACGTCACAGCAGCGTCACTGAACCGCCGCCCAATGGAAGCAGAGGGACGGAGATGAGCGGGACGTAACATCCCGCCCACCTTCTCACCTTCTTCCTCCCGCATTGTGGCCGGGAGGCAGGTAAGGAGAGCTTCCTCGTTCCAGCGGTGTCACACGGAGCGATGTGTGCTGCCGCAGGAATGAGGAACAACTTCGTTACTGCTGCAGTAACGATATTTGAGAAGGGACCCCCATGTCACCGATGAGCGATTTTGCACGTTTTTGCGACGTTGCAAAATCGCTCATAGGTGTCACACACAACGGCATCGCTAAACCGACCGGATGTGCGTCACAAAATCCGTGACCCCCAACGAGATCACTTGAGCAATGTCGTAGCGTGTAAAGCCTGCTTTAGGCCAGATTCACATACCTGATATTAACGGCCTGAGTAAGGACAACAATATATGGAAGCAGGTCTCCTGACCTAAACTCAACAGCCTTAGGTATGTCTGTGAGGCTGATGAGTTCAGCTCTGGAGTCTCGTGGTCAACTTTATACACTGACTGAATACATTGGAATTGTGAAACTACCGACATGGGGTAATACAATGCCAGGTGAATCCTTACTAAATCCTGGACTGCTTTTAAAAACACATTTGCATTGAATAAGGGGAAATTTTAATTTGTTTTGCTTTTATATTTCGAAGCAATGTCTCCAGAATGCTGGAGTAAATTGCTCTAAAAATTTTGGTGCACAATTTTTTTTTTAACTTTTGTCATTTTCATGCCAGTTTTTCCCAGCGTTGCCAAAATGCGGTTAGGCGGGTTCAGCCAGGGCATGACTCCATAGCTCATCTATTTCATGACAAGCTGTGGCATTCCTTACCTCAAAATATCGTATTCCACTAGAGTAAGATTTCTGGTGAAGCACAAGCTCCTCATTATCAATCAGGAGTGTCTGACTCAAATACACCCCTTCATCAAGGGAATCAGACCATTGGTGTCTTTTTTTTAATTGTTATACACATAAAAATCATTTATCAGTTTTTCATTTTGTGCTAAAAGTACCATCCTTATTTTGAATATCTACCAAAAACATTGCGTACAACAACCAACACAGGTGGAAGGAACCCAGCAGTGTGGTAACCAACAATAAAAAAGGGGGGGTTAAAGGACCAACCGCATTGTCAGAAAGGCGTTAGACGCTGAAACGTGCGTCGGGAGAGCAGGGGTCCTTCAACATTTGCCAGGTATAGTTCTGCTTTATGTAACCTCTCTACATTGTTATATAATTGTCCATACACTGGGCAGCCTGGTTTGCCAATCTCAGTTTACATGTTTCATTATACTGTGGTTCACATGAATATATTATTATTGATGATGTGGTGATTGGCAACCTGAGCACCTAGTTTATTATGAATAGGGATTGTGCAATAGCTAGCTATTTTGCAATTGGTACAATTTAATTACAATTCCACTATAGATTCTACATTTGGTTGTTTTTGTTATAGAGTTGGGTTAGTGCAATATTATGCAATTTTTGCAATTCGTGCAATACAATTACCGGTACATCTCTGGTTGTAGAGTTCATGATTGACAACTTGTGTTTATGGTTTACATAGGCTAAGGGTAGGCGCAATAGTATAACATGTGGTTGTGGTTGAGGTTTATCTAGTTTATTTATTTCTTTTTTATTTTGTACCCAGTTTATAATTCCATAAATTAATGACATTGGTACACTGCCCTTCTACAAATATACTGCTATCATTATTCCTAAACTGTATTTTGCTATACAGCGCACCATTAGGCTATGTTCACACACTGCGTTTTTGACCTGCGTTTTTGGTCCGTTTTTGCTGTAGAAATTTCTTGAGAAATTCTTGTAACCTTTCTGCAGACATTCCCCAGCAAAACCTATGGGAAAAAAAATTAGCTGTGCGCACACTGCGTTTTTTTCTTAAGAAAATTCTTTCAGTAGATTTTCTTAAGAAAAAGAATGAGCATGTCACTTCTTTTCTGCAGCTAACTGCGTTATTTCACTCCATTGACTGTAATGTAATCATGAAATAGCGCAGGAATAACGCAGGTAGCAAGTGATGTGCGTTATTTCTGTGTTATTCCTGCATTATACCTGCATTATAACAGCGTTATTTCGCGTTTTCGGGACATAGTGTACTTCCCTGCACTGCGTTTTGCAGGGAAGTGATGTCACTAGGACAGGAAGAGGAAGAAGAAGAGAAAAAAAAAAAAGCGTGTGCTCCGCTGTATTTTTACCTTCCAGCCGGGTAAACACACAGCGGCGGCCCGGTATTCTCAGTCTGGGGAGGGCGAGGGCCAGGGTTAATGCCCCCTCCCCCTCCCGCAGCCGAAAATATCAGCCGCAGCTGCCCCGGGACTGTCGCATCCATTATGCGACAGTCCCGGAGTGTCCCCGGCTCTTCCAGATGCCGTGATGCGGGGGGAAATTCAGGTAATATGGAGTTAACGGCAACCAATAGCTGCCGCTAAGTCCAAGATTAGTGATGGCAGCGTCTATGACACGCCGTCACTAATCTGTAAGTGAAAGTAAAGAAACACTCACACACCGAAAAATCCTTTATTTTGAATAAAAGACAAAAAGCCCCTCTTTCTCCACTGTATTAAACCCCCCGAAACACACAGCTCCGACGTAATCTACAGCGATGTCCCGCGGCGCTTCCAGCCCTGCTCCAGCCGCGTGTGACAGTTCTCCACGCAGCCTCGGTCAGGGAGCGAGTGCTGAATGCGGCTCCTGGGCGAGGCTGCGGGTAACTCCAAGACATTTCTCACGGCCTCTATTATCTATCTATCCCTCTATCTACCTATCTGTCTATCTATCTATCCTTCTATTATCTATAAATCTATCTGTCTGTCTGTCTGTCTATCTATCTATCCCTCTATTATCTATCTATCTATCTTTCTATATTATCTATCTATACCCCTAAATATCTATCTATTATCTAGTTATCTATTATCTATCTATACCCCTAAATATCTATTATCTATCTATATCCCTCTATTATCTATATCTATCTATCCCTCTATTATCTATCTAACTATCCCACTATCTATCTATCATATATTTATCTCTGTATTATCTATTTTTTTTTTTTTTCATTTTCAATGTGCTTTATTGCTGTAAAGGCATTAAAAAACGCAGGGACCAACATGGAAAAAATGCACCTGCGTTATTGGTGCGTTTTTTAACGCAGGTGCGCTAATCCTTCACTCTCAAGAAATTTCTTAAGAAAAATCATTTTTCTAGTGTGAACATAGCCTAACATTGTTTTTGCACTACTCTTTCAAGCCATTGTGCTTCCCAATAATTATGGCCTTGTCATGTAATTCTGACCATTAACCTTGCTGTCACTTTAATTCTATTATGGTAATATCCTGACAATGCGGTTGGTTCTTTAACCCCCCTTTTTTATTGTTGGTTACCACACTGCTGTGTTCATTCCACCTGATTATTTCAGTTCAAGTTTTTAATTTTGACATAATTAAAAAAAAGTGTTTTTTCAAAATTGGTCGTTGCACGTAATGTTTTTGTTGGATATTCATGTTTTGGCGTACATCATTCTATGATCCTTCAAAATACAGAAAACAACTAATATATCACTCATTTGTAATTGGGGTTTTCTGTGTATTTTATTTTGAAGCAGTGTTTTCTCATTCTGATTTTGAACCCGTCAAGAGGCAGGTCACTGCAATTTTCCCAGTTTTAGCCATATTTGTTTTGAGACTTTTTTTTATATGTCCCTCAAAAACTGCAATCTTACTCCACTAGGCAGGTAGCCAAAAAAGTGGAGTTACATTTTTAGAGAAAAGTGTAATATCTTAAGAAGCAATCAATTTATTAAAAATCATTCAAGACATTTGTTTTGGTTCACCTGGTGAGTTTAGTCCTCTAAGGCTGCTTTCACACATCCGTTTTTTCCTATGGGACACAATCCGGCGCTTTGCAGAAAAAACGCAACCTTTTTTTTGCCGCCGGTTGCGTTTTTTTTGCATAGACTTACATTAGTGTCATATTGTGCTGCATGGGCTTGCGTTCCGTCCGTTTTTTGCGCATGCGGCGCGATTTGCAATGCATACCTATGCCTGCGGCAAACACCGCATCCGGCCGCCGCATGCGTTTTTCCACTGCGCATGCTCAGTAGCCTGCCGCAAGCGGCAAAAACCGGACGGGCCGCATGTAAAAAACTTATGCAAAGGATGCGGTTTTGTTGCCGCATCCGTTGCATAGGTTTTAGAGCTGGATTGGCCGGCTCTGCTAAAACCGGAGGTGTGAAAGCAGCCTAAGTCCAAGGTCCCGATGGGCTCATGGGCTACTGGCATCGGTACAGCAGGCAAGGGAGTCATGCAGGAAATGGTAAGTAGAAGCACTGGAAGCCACAGGAAGCAGAAACGCTGGAGACCGCAGGCAGATAGGACACAGGAGAACTAAAAGTCCCAATACCAAGACACAGGTATGTATATTGGTAAGCCTTATATAGACCCTGGCAGGGGATCATATGTGAGCACACCGGGCCACCTGCAAAGCCGACGTGGAACACAACAGTGTTCAGCGGATTGAGATGAGGGGCGCAAAGCCCAGGTGTCTAACAACATTGATGAATTTGGTGCAAATAATTGGAAGAAAAGCAAAAGTGACTTCAAATAATACCATCATAATAAATTCCCTCCTTTGCTTCTAAAAATGTGACACAGGGTCTTCATATAAATGTAATTTTGCCAGAAGACCATATTTCCCAATGGCTTCACACCAGGCAATGACCATGAATACATCTCTTATTTTCAGCAGCACATGATGGTACAATATATTGGCTATGGTGGGGATAGATGAGAAAAGTAGACACAATTGACACAATCCCATAGAAATTATGGAATAATGAAGAGAAGACTCCATTACTAAACCCTTGACATAAAAAAGAAAGCTGTGACACATGAAAAGCTGTTTTAATGGGTCTCTAGTATTGACCTTTTTTCATTTCAGTATACAATTTGCTGTAAAGAACCATTCAGGCTTTTTATCTGTCATAAGGAGGAGGCTAAATGGATATTAGAAAAATAACTTCCTATGTGCAGATAATACAGAATGTACTACTCATACCAACTGGATTCTCTCCAGATGAAGCTGCGTGCTTTCTCTGCTTTTGAAGTGTTATATGTCACCCATTTCAATGAATGGACTATCATGTATCATGTGCCCCCACTCTGGTTAGTGACTCACTGCTTTGGTTAAAGAGAACCTGTCAAGTCTGCTATGCCCTCCAACCCCGCATCATTCGCATGTGTATGCCAGAATTCCCTAAAAATCCTATTTGCTAAAAAAAAACAAACATTGATAAAGTGCACTGTTCCTATGTTAATTAGGGTCTTGACTAGTCAAAGGGGCATTGTTTCCCCAGACTAGTTGGACCCCTTTCCATGTTATCATGCCCCTGTGGATGTGATGACATGATTTCCTCTAGCCAGTGTCATCGCAGCCCCTGGAAACTATGCGCAACAGTGTCAGTGCGCCTCAGAAGCCAAGCGTACGCATTCCAGCTTCAGAGGGGCACACTACATATGATCAGAAGTGCAGAAGCTGTTCTTCTAATGCGAAGTGCTCCTCACTGAAGTTAGGACACATACACCCAGCTTCTGTGGCGCACTGACACTGCCAAAATGAGTCACGCGCATGCGCAAGATTTACATGGGTCAATGATGCTGGCTCAAGGAAATCATTCACATGGGCATGATAACATGGAAAAAGGGCCGACTAGCCTGGGAAACAATGCCTCTTCGACTAGTCAAGGCCCTAATTAGCATAGGAATAGCGCACTTTATAAATGTTTTTTTAAACATTAATTTTAGTAAATAGCATAATACACGGCCGGTCAGGCAGGGAATTTTGACATACACATGTGAATGCTGCTGCTTTGGAGTGCATATGAAACGCCCGCGCCGGGGCTTGCAGGGCTCGCACAGTCACCGGGCCGGTGGTATTTGGGGTCAGGCTGTGAGTGGCTCGACCCGGCTTCCGTGACCCCGGCGGGTTTCAATAAAAGGGAAAGTCCGACAGTCATTCCGGTGTGACAAGGGGATGGAAGGAGGGTGAAGGGGTTCCTGGGGAGCTTGCCATCGCTGACAGCGGCCACTGAGGTCTCGGCCTCCTCTGCCACCGCTCTCCCCCAGGAAACGGTACGGGACGGGAACGGGGGATGCAAGCAGCGCCACCCGTGGTATGCAGCCAGGTGTTTAGCCGCCGCTTCACAGTCTCTCTCCGGGACAGGTGTTACGGGCAGCCAGATGGAATCGCTCCCCACGGGTGGAGCGGGGGAGCCCCGGGAGGTTAATGAGACCCAGGGCAACAGTCCTCAGGGACATCAGGGGCACAGGGCGGCGGCATTACTCACACCAGTCACGGAGTGCGGGTTCCAGTTTCTCTTTATTTTAAAGTCCATTCCACATCGCACCAGGGTGCTGGTCCTTGCCGCCTGTAACCTCGGGTCAGTCCCGGGCAGGTAGGAGGAAGGGTCCAGTGGAGTGATCTGGGGGTCCCTCTCTTTCGGTGCGTTAATGCTATCCCCGTGGCATGGAGTATCTTGGGGACCCGCCGCCATTCTGTCTCTTTCTTGCCCGGTAGCGGGCACTACACCAACCGCCACTGGGTACAACATTCTCCAAAGATCCCCAGTCCTCAGCTTCATTCCCTTCCTCAGATGTTATCAGCCCTGGTCCCGTGGCATCTGCTCAGCAGGAGCTGTTCTCTGTGGAGGTCTGCACTCTGTAGCAGACTCTGAGTTCTGACCCAAACTTTCTGTCTGCTCTGAACTTCACTCCTCACGCAGGGCCCCCCTCCCATCAGGTTGTCATGGGGACCTGCATACCTGCTCATTAGGAGATGAGTCACGCAGGCTTACTACATGCTGAAAAGCTATTAACTCCTTCCTGCCAGTGTGATGTGTGTGTGTGTGTGTGTGTGTGTGGACTCTTCTCCTCCTGCCTGGGAAAAATGGGGTAACATTTAGTACCCTTGCAGGGGCGGTACACATACAGTAGGTGACCTGACAGGAAAATCCTCCTTGATGTCTACATACGCTAATTGGCCATGTGGAAAAGCATTATCGATAACTCTTTTAATTTGTTCGTTATTCTGTTTTGTAATATATTTTTTGCACATTTTTTATCAGGTTTTTTTTTAAGTTAATCTGGTCAAAATCAAAACTTGACTTTCGAAAACAAGTAAAAAGATAAAAATAATGAGAAATGGGTCTGGTGAATGAGCTTCAAGATTTAACAAGGGAGTTGTTATAATTAGGGCAATTTGTTTCCTTTGCTTACATCAAACATCCCTTGTTCGCTAACTTTAGACATTTCTCGGTGTATTTGATGCCAGCAGACTGCTCCATTACGTTAACTCAGGACGGATGTTTGAGTCTTAGAAACTCTGACAATAATATTCAACTTGGAAGTCCTGTGTCTGTAATAATAACATCGTAAAAAAACTTTGTCTGCTATGCTTCTCCGTCTACAAGCCATCTAAAAGAAACAGGGAGAAATATCTAAAAGCCTTTCTAAGGCCGCCAGACGAGCTTAAATATTTTAGTTAAAAGTTAGCTTAAAACTTGTACGGGTCAGTGGCCTTCTACACGTCTATGAATCCAGCTTGTGTCTGACATTAGTTTTAAAATTTCCAGCTTCAGGTTTAATGATTCATGCATGCGAAAGACTTTTCACAACTTTGTGTCACGGTTTATAATGTTGGTTGTCATTGGCGATGCTCCTAGATTCTGAGTGATGAGAAAGAATAAATCTATAGATATAGGCGGCTAAGGCATCTGCTCCGCACAGTTTGAAGAAGCTAATCCGTTATTGTGTTAAAATTCCGAAATGTCACCTTATAACGCTTCTCTTTTCTGGGACTTGTGTAATGTGATGATCACACCATCTCTCTGCACCATTTGTCAATCCACCTGTTTTCTTTGCTGGTGTAACAATAGAAGAAACAATCCTTGTTTCTAAAATGACTTCTCAATGTTGAAAGATTGCGAAGTGTATAGAACATGGCAGATCTGCGGAGCTCGTCATGTAAAGCTAAAAATTAGCAGTATCATTTTCAAATGTCTTTGCACAATGTTCATCTTCTCACCTTATTAGAAATTTCCTTCTAAAGATACCTTGAAGGAATAACTTACTATATTTTTTGGATTATAGGACGCACTTTGCCTCCCAAAAATGTGGGAGGAAAATGAGGGGTGCATCTTATAAGCCGGATGTAGCTTACCGGGGGGGCTCAAGAGGGGTTACAGGAGGCGGGGCTATATCGTGGGTTATGCTGTGGGCTCTAATGTACGCTGTGTGCTCTGCTGCGCTACAGGCGGTGAGACAGGGACCACCTTCCTAAATGTCGGTGGTGCGGGCCTCAAAAAATGGCGCCCAGAGTCAGCACGTGCGCAGATGGAGCTCTCAACTCAAGATCTCATCTGCGCACGCGCTGCCTCTGGCCCATTGGTCTCCCGGCAGCGGACTTAAGGAAAATGGCACCCGGAGGTGGCACGTGCGCAAATGACATCTCGGCTTGTGTTTGAGCCGATAGCTCAATCTGCACAAGCACCAACATCGGGCGCCATTTCTTTGAAGCCTGCACCACCAACAGTTCCTGGATGCTCCTCCTGCCTCACAGCGCCACCGCCCTGAGCGAGCATCTGGGACACCGGCCATACCGCCTGCAGCATCGCCATACTCAAGCCCCTGCCTCGTCCGACCTTGCTCCACCACCGCTGCCACCCCTGTCCGGTAAGACAGCACCGGATTATAAGACGGACCCCATATTTTTTTTTTCTATAAATTTGGGGTACGTCTTATAAAACAAATAATACAGTATTTACTACATTTTAAGATTATCTACAAAAACACTCTCTGCCCATATACATATTAGGTAGGTAAAAAAAAAAAATGCTGAGCACCACATAGGATAACAGAGTTGTCACTATTGTAGGTAAATAACAAGAACCTTAGGTTGTTGTGGATGTCACATCAACAAGAGTACCTTAGTGATAGAGGACCAGCAGCGGAAGCCAAGGTTGATGATCATTAAGGACTGACCTCCTAGTTATGAATCCAATCGATATACAAGTTAAAAGAGTAACAATAGATTAAAATATACCTTTTACAGACCCATAGCGCACATACTTATTGTTACTTTTTTAATATTTCTTGCATTCCAGTATGCTTTTTAGGGTTATTCACCGTTTATAAAATGTTGGCACAGAATGGACGAAGACCATTCTACACATTATAATCACTTCTAGGCTGGCACATTGGATTACTACAAAATGGATAATTTTCATTGTACTTATACGGCCATAAAACTAGTTGCGACGGTAAAATCTTCCTCATTATCATTTAGATTTGCTCATAATAATTTATCTGAAACTTTCACTGGTGTCATCTATAGATGGAAATTCATAGCTGTAATATCTGTGTAAAGGGAGTCTTCCAGCACAGGATGACTGTTCATGTCAGGTACACGTGTTTGGTGCACCCTTGGTGTGGCCAAACATTTCAGTGAATTTTCCCACCCACTTGTTTTCCCATCTATCTCCGCTCCCCACCTCTTCTTTGATAGCTCTAGCTTCATAGAGCCAGAGAAGGTTGAAGGTAGATGGAAAACAAGTAGGCAGCAGGCCGGAATGAAATGTTTGGTCTCACCAAGGTGTACTGAACTCCTGTACTTGGGACAACATGAACTTGAACAGTGATTCTGTGCTGACAGACTTTATTTAAAGAGCTGAGTGTTTGAAAAGATGATTAAAAATGTTTTAAAAGGTAAAATAAAACTGTATTCAACTTTGCTCTAATCGAGTGCAGATGCCCTGACACAGATGTGTGAAGCCTTGCATGAGTGTGCACAGGGAAACCAAGGGATAGCCGGCAGGGCTCCACTCTACTGGACTGAGCTTGTGTTTGTGTTTTGACCCAGCGGGGGGTGGTGCAACACTTACTTGGGTCTTCAGGGGTGTGTGCGCACTCCACAGCTGGTCACTGTTGTAGATATAGCAGCGCAACACATAAAACTGAGTTTCTTTACAAAACGACAACTGTTTTATTTATCAATCTCCTGGACAGACATGTCCATACATTCCTGTTTTGCTGCCGCTGTTCTTTAGGATACTTTTCCTGTCTAGCCCTCGCCCTAGGTATTAGCTTTCCAGCAGCCAAGTCTAAACTTCCGCTTTTCCCTTTCCCTGGTCCGCTCCACTACCTCGGATGGCTTTTAGCCTCTTGACCTGTATATGGGCCCGCTGGCAGTACACTTGCCTGATGCCTAACTGGTCTCCGGACTCTCCTATGCCCGCTACAAGGTGAGCCTTAGGCTCCGGGTCATTAGAGGATACCTCCTGGTTCCACAACAGACTGTAGTGCAGATCTCAGCCTTGCTTCAGTAACTACTCTGCAGAACTGCCCCTCTTCTGGCCTGTCACACTAACCAACCCTACTGCTCTCTGACACTCTTCCAAACCTTGCTCTAGTTCCCTCAGCAACCAGGATATATCTATTATACTATATATACTAAAATCCACTTTGCTAACATTCCTACTTAACATTTCACGATTAACACATAAATTCCACATGACAGATTATACTATAACATACACATCAAACAGTAAAATGCAATATGCAATAAAACACTTAAAACTGCCATTCACTAGATGGCGCCGACCACTGCACTGCTTCAACTCTGCTACATCGCCAGCCGTACACTCCAACAGCAGCACTTAAACATTTACTTTAATAAACATTATATATACATCGTAGGAGTGGGGTAATCTAGTCCCCTCCCAAATGTGTAGCACACATAGCTGCGGCCAACAATCTCAGTCCATAAAACTATATACTATAAAATGAAAACCAATCCATGGAGGCCCCAACTTGCAACTCATTGAACTCTAGAGTATACGTCTTTGTGTCAGATACCACGTAACCACTGCAAAGGTTTTATGGCGTATTTTTCCGTGAAAGTAATTTCTTGGGTTTCTGGCATTATCTGAGCTAATGTTGTACCTGTGACTAATCTTGAACGTATCTAGGCCACATTCAAATTGTCTCTTCAGGGAGGAAGGAGACGAACTCTAGTGCCACCCAAAGGAAGTAGCAATCCTAAAAGTCAAAAGTGGCCATTTAACGAACCTTTTCATATGCCTTAGGATTTATGCCAGATCAGAACCTCAATTTGCAGACACTTTGTTTCGGGATGATTGTCCCTCGTCAGTGCAAAGTACAAGATCTGATCTGTCTATATGAGAAGCTATAGTGGGGTCTAAGGGGAAAATTTTTCTCTTTGTGGAGACTGACAAATCATTGGTCAGTCAGTGGTGAGGAGTCTTATAGCTGCAATGCTCCTCTGGGAAATGTTCAAATTGTCTCTTAAGGGAAGAAGGAGACGAACTCTAGTGCCACCTATTTGAAGTAGTAATCCTAAAAGTCAAAGGTGGCTCTCTAACAAGCTTTTTCATATGACCTAGGATTTATGCCAGAGCAGAACCTCAATTTGCAGACACGGTGTTTGGGGATGATTGGCCCTTGTCAGTGCAAAGATCTGATCTGGCTGTATGAGAAGCTATAGTGGGGTCTAAATGGAAAACTTATGTAAGGTACTGATAGCCAACCTAGGGATTGTGATCCATAATTTAGGCATTATACATCATAAAAAGGTAAAAAGATATAAATATAAGATGGTAAATAACTAAATATGACCTAGAACACAAAGTTCAATAGGAAACTCATTTGGCCTCTGTCTGGCTATTGAGTCTGCAGGAAAACAACAACATAAAATAAAGTGATACATGCTGCAAGAGCCAGGAAAAAAGTATTAATAAACTAAAGAACAACATTCCTGCGTTCCATGGGGTGAACGCTGCCGGAGAGGGGAGCGCGAGAATTGACAGATGAATTACTGACGACTGTAATAGATGAGGAGAGTTGGTTTATGTGATAAATCAAATTATTGACTGTAAATTGAATTACTGATGCTTGGGTCTTGTCAGCACTTGCTGGATTAATGCTCTGGAAGAAGGCATTGAACTCTAGTTTATTTAGTGCAGTACAGGAGGTAAAACTAAAATAGCAATACCGTATGCTGATGAGTCACTGCAATGCTTTGTGATGCAATAATTATTTAGGCTAGCTACACAATAAGCTAAAGTAGGTTATAGCTTTATTGTTATGCATGTGGCTGTTTCTTCTACGTGTATTTGACTTAGGAATACAATGAACGTCATTTCATTTCCTCTGCCGCTATTTATTTTGGGTCAAGGTACATGATGAGGGGGTGGACGCATGACACACATTCTGTCTTTGGTGTCTTTGACTCCCTTTGCCATTCACAACCCCTCAGCCATAACACAGAGTATATGTTTTGTCTAAGGTGTTGGATCTATTATCTGAATGGGACCATTCTCCACCCCCATCACACCACCACCCCGCCCCACCCCATCCCACCCCATCCCTTGACTAATTACAGGGTGGAAACTGCTATAATGGTAGACAATTTTATGCTGTTTAGTCTATATATTTAAAGGAAGTCTCTCAGCACAATATGACTCCTGTATCTTTGCCTCCGTTCCAGGCAGTGTTGTGCCCTCGTCAAAGGCAACATAGAGTGGTGGTCCTGTGTTATTATCTGGGACATGTAATTTGTCCTGGAGCTATCGGTTCAATGCTGTTAGCCTTGGCCAGGGCTATTGTCTATTTTATTTTCTGAATTTCTACCCTCAATTAACAATTGTAGTTATTTTAATTATTATTTATTATTATTATAGCGCCATTTAGTCCATGGCGCTTTATATGTGAAAAAAGGGGGGGCATACATAGACAAGTACAATAATCATGAACAATACAAGGCACAGACAGATACAAGAGGAGAGAGGACCCTGCCCGTGAGGGCTCACAGTCTACAAGGGATGGGTGAGGATACAGTAGGTGACGGTAGAGCTGGTTGTGCAGCGGTATATTGGACTCAGGGTTACAGCAGGTTGTAGGATATGACTTTCACGGTCTGCACTGTGATTCTAAGCTGGGTTATGGTGAAACAAGTGACACTATTGGACGCAGGAACAAGTGAACTGGAAGAAGCAGAGAGATTGTTTGTAGAGATACTCTGTGTAAATGAAGAAACACAGGAGAAGTCATGTACCCACTACCTCTTGTATATATTTGCCATGAAGTGGTTGTGCAGTAAAGTACCGTTTATTAAGCACTGGTGGTCTCTTTCGTTGAACTGGTTAACATCTGGTCCTGTCCAGCTAAATTAATCAGCATCATGCTGACACAAGTCCACACAACCATCCAGGACCTCTATTTCATGTAGCGTGCCAGGGCACAAGAGACAGACCTCACCCAAGAATATCGCCCTGTGCCACATTACAGCTGTCTAAATATTCCCGTACACATTAGATGGCAAGAGAGATGAACTACAAATGGTCTACACTTGCCCCTTTAAAAGTTGCACCATTTTGTTTTGTACTGCTGTTGGACTGTACAAAGGTGGGGCCTAGTTGGCCACTCTGGAGCACACCAGTGGGCTAAAAGAGTGGTCACTCTAAAATTAGAGAAAAAGCTGCCAATGCTGGTATAACTCCTCAAAGGCTCATAACCATGCTGTCAAATTGTAGATTTTATTTATATAGCTCCATCAAATTCCACAGTGCTTTACAGATGTCATCATACCTATCAGTATACCTTTGGAGTATAGGAGGAACTCACAAAACACAGAGAACATACACACCTCTTGCAAATTTTGTTCTTGGTACTATTTGAATCCAAGACACTAGCTCTACAAAGCAATATGCTAACCACTGAGCCACCGTGCTGCTGGTATACAAGTGACTGGTCTTTATACAAATGCAAGGAGGCACTGGGGTATCAAAGTACAAGTATCTATGGCTCAGCTGGGTATTCTGCAGGAGCATCCCTTAAACACAAAGAGACACGAAAGATATTATCATGAGCCATCTTGGGCACAACTGTTGATTACTTCTATTTTTCAACTGTTTTTGTCCGACAAGTGTGAAAGTAACCACCAAGAATATTCCACCTGTAAAAGTTACTGTAACCATTAAACTTTGTGTTCCACCTAAAGTAATGGTAACTCCCAAGACGGTTGTGCTTCAGGAAGGCAAGAATAAATGTTTGTTTGCATAAAAAAATCTTTTAAACATTTACAGCAGGGCGTACTGCAATATTGTCAAGACCACCGGCCGTTCTAGAATTGTGTATCTTATTAATCAACTACAGTTAGGTCCAGAAATATTTGGACAGTGACACAAGTTTTATTTTAGCTGTTTACAAAAACATGTTCAGAAATACAATTATATATTTAATATGGGCTGAAAGTGCACACTCCCAGCTGCAATATGAGAGTTTTCACATCCAAATCGGAGAAAGGGTTTAGGAATCATAGCTCTGTAATGCATAGCCTCCTCTTTTTAAAGGGACCAAAAGTAATTGGACAAGGGACTCTAAGGGCTGCAATTAACTCTGAAGGCGTCTCCCTCGTTAACCTGTAATCAATGAAGTGGTTCAAAGGTCTGGGGTTGATTACAGGTGTGTGGTTTTGCATTTGGAAGCTGTTGCTGTGACCAGACAACATGCGGTCTAAGGAACTCTCAATTGAGGTGAAGCAGAACATCCTGAGGCTGAAAAAAAAGAAAAAATCCATCAGAGAGATAGCAGACATGCTTGGAGTAGCAAAATCAACAGTCGGGTACATTCTGAGAAAAAAGGAATTGACTGGTGAGCTTGGGAACTCAAAAAGGCCTGGGCGTCCACGGATGACAACAGTGGTGGATGATCGCCGCATACTTTCTTTGGTGAAGAAGAACGCGTTCACAACATCAACTGAAGTCCAGAACACTCTCAGTGAAGTAGGTGTATCTGTCTCTAAGTCAACAGTAAAGAGAAGACTCCATGAAAGTAAATACAAAGGGTTCACATCTAGATGCAAACCATTCATCAATTCCAAAAATAGACAGGCCAGAGTTAAATTTGCTGAAAAACACCTCATGAAGCCAGCTCAGTTATGGAAAAGTATTCTATGGACAGATGAGACCAAGATCAACCTGTACCAGAATGATGGGAAGAAAAAAGTTTGGAGAAGAAAGGGAACGGCACATGATCCAAGGCACACCACATCCTCTGTAAAACATGGTGGAGGCAACGTGATGGCATGGGCATGCATGGCTTTCAATGGCACTGGGTCACTTGTGTTTATTGATGACATAACAGCAGACAAGAGTAGCCAGATGAATTCTGAAGTGTACCGGGATATACTTTCAGCCCAGATTCAGCCAAATGCCGCAAAGTTGATCGGACGGCGCTTCATAGTACAGATGGACAATGACCCCAAGCATAGAGCCAAAGTTACCCAGGAGTTCATGAGTGCAAAAAAGTGGAACATTCTGCAATGGCCAAGTCAATCACCAGATCTTAACCCAATTGAGCATGCATTTTACTTGCTCAAATCCAGACTTAAGACGGAAAGACCCACAAACAAGCAAGACCTGAAGGCTGCGGCTGTAAAGGCCTGGCAAAGCATTAAGAAGGAGGAAACCCAGCGTTTGGTGATGTCCATGGGTTCCAGACTTAAGGCAGTGATTGCCTCCAAAGGATTCGCAACAAAATATTGAAAATAAAAATATTTTTTTTGGGTTTGGTTTATTTGTCCAATTACTTTTGACCTCCTAAAATTTGGAGTGTTTGTAAAGAAATGTGTACAATTCCTACAATTTCTATCAGATATTTTTGTTCAAACCTTCAAATTAAACGTTACAATCTGCACTTGAATTCTGTTGTAGAGGTTTCATTTCAAATCCAATGTGGTGGCATGCAGAGCCCAACTCGCGAAAATTGTGTCACTGTCCAAATATTTCTGGACCTAACTGTACCTTTAAAGAAATCAGGGGCATATGGAGCTTCAATAAATATGCTATATTAGAGTTTGCAAAACTTCAAAGTTGCATAGGTTCCTTTGTATAGTTGTGTATGTCGCGGGCGGAGGGGTCTGGAACGCCGCTCGCCTGGGGGTTCGCTGGCGCTCGGGTCCGGTGCTTCTGCTCCTCGGTGGCTCGAGCAGCGCCTCCTCGCGAAAATTGTGTCACTGTCCAAATATTTCTGGACCTAACTGTATATATGACCATTTTAACCTTTTAAAAAAAATAAAAAATAACTTTCAATATTAAAAAGGTGGTCCACTACAAAGCAAAGTGGTCACATTGATGTAAAGGCTCGAGTTCGGTTCGGTTCGTCGAACGGAGGCTTCGTTCGAGTTCGGTTCGACGAACCGTTCGACAAACCTCTCGAGCCCCATTGAAACCAATGGCAGGCAAACACAAACATATAAAAACACGTTATAAATGTACACATACAGTTAATAAACATTGCCATTACACTTACAGGTCCCCGCGACGCATCCTGCACTCTGTCTCCCGCCGCTTTTCCTTCTGATAATAGTTGCGTCCTCCCGGTAACCAGCACTGATGATAGGACCTTCCGTGATGTCAAAAAAGCATGTGACCAGTCACGTGTCTATTATCTCATTGGCTACAGACTGGTCACATGGCTAGACGTCATTGCTAGGTCCTGTCATTGCATCCCTCCGGTACGCGGTGATCGTTCCAGTATCTCCGTGTACCGGCAAAATGCTCATGGTCGGCTTCCCTGTTCTGCTTCCCCGTTCCGTTATTCACCGGCTGCCACAGCCGGTCAATAACGAAGATCACCGTTGCTATAGCAACCCGGCTGTCAGCGGTGACATTTACAGCCTGCAGACTCTGCTCACTCACTGAGTGAATAGACTGTATGGGGAGCAGCAGCATCTTCATCCCATGCAGCGCTGTCTGATGTAGCAGAGCTGAATGGGTTGAAGGAGAAAGAAGACAGAAAACCATGGATCGTGGAGGGCTGACAAGGAGTAATAAACATGGAGTCTCTAAGTGTGTCTGTGTATTTATTTCTATTAAAGGATTTTTTCTCTGTGTGGTGTCTTTTTTTTAACCCTTTATTGGAGATTCTTAATGGCTGGGTCAAACTTGCCTGACATTAAGAAACTCTGACTTAATACTAGCTAGTAAAACAAAGCTAGTATTAACTCATTATTACCCAGCAAGCCACCTGGCTTCAGGGCAGCTGGAAGAGTTGGATACAGCGTCAGATGATGGCGCTTCTATGAAAGTGCCATTTTCTGGGGCGGCTGTGGAGTGAAATTCGCAGCACAGGGGCCCAGAAAGCTCAGGCCAACCTGTGCTGCAGATTCCAATCCCCAGCTGCCTAGTTGTACCTGGCTGGACACAAAAACGGGGCGAAGCTCATGTCGATTTTTTGTTTTAATTATTTCATGAAATTTATGATATAATTAAAAAAAGGGCTTCCCTATTTTTTTTTGTTCCCAGACGGGTACAAATAAGAAGCTGGGGGTTGGGGGCAGCCGTACCTGCCTGCTGTACCTGGCGAGCATTCAAAAATATGTCGAAGCCCACGTTATTTTTTTGGTGAGCAAAAAACTCCTGCATACAGTCCTGGATGGAGTATGCTGAGCCTTGTAGTTCTGCAGCTGCTGTCTGCTCTCCTGCATACACTAGTGAATGGAGCATGCTGAGCCTTGTCATTCTGCAGCTGCTGTCTGCTCTCCTCCATGCAGACAAACAGCAGCTGCAGAACTACACCGTCCAATCCAGGTCCAATATCATCTGATCGGTTTGCTGGAAGGCAAAGCGATTAGATGTGTTTGGTTCAAGGGCCTGAATCACATGACACAGCAGCTGATTGTATAACTGGCTTTTATACAATCAGCTGATGCATCAGTGCAAAAAAAAAAAAGAGAGAGGAGAGAGAGAGAGAGAAGAGACAGAGAAGAGAGATAGAAAAGAGAGAGAAGAGAGAGAGGGGAGGGAGAGGAGAGAGAGAGAGAGGAGAGAGAGGGAGGAGAGAGAGAGGGGAGAAAGAGAGGAGAGAGGGAGGAAAGAGAGGGATGAGAGAGAGGGGATGATGTCATAGATGCTACTCCTCTCTGTGCATAATTAAGACAATAATATTTTATAAGTAATTATAAATAAAGAATAATAATTAGTTAATTTAAAATTGAAAATAAAAAGAAATCTTTACCGACACAGCCGGGACTTGAACTCCTGAAGTTATGCTTCTTAGGCGACTGCTCTATCCATTCAGCCACTGGCTCCACTGAGGAGCATAGGCAGATTTCGTTATATTTAAGTCTGCAAAGCAGACTGAAGTCTGAGGTGACAGCGCGATTCTCTTCATGTGCTATGTGGAGAGGACACAGCGATCGTGTTCTACGGTGCTGCTGCATCTTCATGTAGCAGAGCTGACAGTGTCATGTGGATTACTTCGGACCTGGAGGGGTATTTGGGGATTTTAATAAAATGGTGAAAGAGGATTTTTTTTGTCTTTTATTCCAAATAAAGGATTTTTCGCTGTGTGTGTTTCTTTACTTTCACTTTCAGGTTGATCATGGAAGGTGTATCAGGGAGACGCTTGTCATGATTAACCTCTTATTACCCTGATTGCCACCGCACCAGGGCAATTCGGGATGAGCTGGGTGGAGTCCCAGGACTGTCGCATCTAATGGATGCAGCAATTCCGGGTGGCTGCTAGGTGATATTGTTAGGGTGGTGGGCTCCCGATAACAAGGTGCTCTCCATCCTGACACTACCAGCCTCCAGCAGTGTGGCTTTATCCTGGCTGGTATCAAATATGGGGGGAACCGTATTTTTTTTTTTTAATTATTATTATTTATTTTTTTATTTTACTGCACGATTTAGACCCGCCCGCCGGCGGCTGTGATTGGTTGCAGTGAGACAGCTGTCACTCATCGTGGGGGCGTGTCGGACTGCAACCAATCATGGGCGCCAGTGTGCGGGGAAAGCACTGAATAACTAATTGAATAATGAAGCGGCAGCCATTTTCAAAAGAGGAAAAGACGCCACAGATTTGTGACAGTCGTGCAGCGAGGCGACCATGATCGGTGAGTAGGAAAGAGAGAGGGATTGTGGATTGTGCTGGGGACACAGGACGCATGCAGATAGCAACATGTACACATAGCCTTACTGTGAAAAGCCACGTTTTTGGTGCTCGAATCGTTCTCGAACGTAATTCGAACTGCTGAACTTTTAGCAAAAAGCTCAAGTTCGTCGAACGTCTCAAACACCCCCCAAAATCACTCGAACATGAAATTGGCGAACCTCGAACCTCAAACATCGCTCATCTCTACTTATCACAGTATAATAACACTTGACTAAAGGCCCCGTCACACTAAGCAACATCGCTAGCAACATCGCTGCTAACGAACAACTTTTGTGACGTTGCTAGCGATGTTGCTGTGTGTGACATCCAGCAACAACCTGGCCCCTGCTGTGAGGTCGTTGGTTGTTGCTGAATGTCCTGGGCCATTTTTTAGTTGTTGCTGTCCCGCTGTGAAGCACAGATCGCTGTGTGTGACAGCGAGACAGCAACAACTAAATGTGCAGTGAGCAGGAAGCCGGCTTCTGCGGAGGCTGGTAACCAATGTAAACATCGGGTAACCAAGAAGCCCTGTCCTTGGTTACCCGATATTTACCTTTGATACCAGCCTCCGCCGCTCTCACTGCCTGTGCTGCCGGCTCCTGCTCTGTGCACACATGTAGCTGCAGCACACATCGGGTTAATTAACCCGATGTGTGCTGTAACTAGGAGAGCAAGGAGCCAGCGCTAAGCAGTGTGCGCTGCTCCCTGCTCTGTGCACATTTAGCTGCAGCACACATCGGGAAATTAACCCCATGTGTGCTGTAACTATAAGAGCAAGGAGCCAGAGCTAAGCAGTGTGCGCTGCTCCCTGCTCTGTGCACATGTAGCTGCAGCACACATCGTGTAATTAACCTGATGTGTGCTGTAACTACGAGAGCAGGGAGCCAGCGCTCAGTGTGCGCTGCTCCCTGCTCTCTGCACGTGTAGCTCCGTGCGGTGGTAACCAAGGTAAATATCGGGTTGGTTACCCGATATTTACCTTAGTTACCAAGCGCAGCAGCTTCCACGCGGCGCTGGGGGCTTGTCACTGGTTGCTGGTGAGCTCACCAGCAACTTGTGTAGCCACGCTCCAGCGATCCCTGCCAGGTCAGGTTGCTGGTGGGATCGCTGGAGCGTTGCAGTGTGACATCTCACCAGCAACCTCCTAGCAACTTACCAGCGATCCCTATCGTTGTTGGGATCGCTGGTAAGTTGCTTAGTGTGACTGGACCTTTACACTCACAGCAGAGCAGGAGACGGGGGTTATTAGCATATTACATCCAATGCTCTGGCATCGGATGCTAAATACCAGTGTGTCCTTAGCCTACTACTACATCTTCTTATGTGAACATGGTTGTACATGAACAGGTAAGGGCAGAGGTAATCCTATGTAAATCTTGAGACTAATCATTATTATCCTCAGTTCTTTTCCTTCTTTTCCACGTCTTTATGCTTCATAAAGCTGGTGTCACACATAACGACGACGACAACGACGTCGCTGCTACGTCACCATTTTCTGTGACGTTGCAGCGACGTCCCGTCGCTGTCGCTGTGTGTGACATCCAGCAACGACCTGGCCCCTGCTGTGAGGTCGCCGGTCGTTGCTGAATGTCCAGCTTCATTTTTTGGTCGTCACTCTCCCGCTGTGACACACACATCGCTGTGTGTGACAGCGAGAGAGCGACGAAATGAAGCGATCAGGAGCCGGCACTGGCAGCTGCGGTAAGCTGTAACCAGCGTAAACATCGGGTAACCAAGGGAAGACCTTTCCCTGGTTACCCGATGTTTACGCTGGTTACCAGCCTCCGCTCTTGCTGCCAGCGCCGGCTCCTGCACTGTGACATGTGGCTGCAGTATGCATCGGGTAATTAACCCGATGCATACTGTAGCAAGGAGAGCAAGGAGCCAGCGCTAAGCAGTGCGCGCGGCTCCCTGCTCTCTGCACTGTGACATGTAGCTGCAGCACACATCGGGTTAATTAACCCGATGTGTGCTGCAGGAGAGCAAGGAGCCAGCGCTAAGCGCGGCTCCCTGCTCTCTGAACTGTGACATGTAGCTGCAGCACACATCGGGTTAATTAACCCGATGTGTGCTGCAGGAGAGCAAGGAGCCAGCGCTAAGCGCGGCTCCCTGCTCTCTGAACATGTAGCACAGCGACCTTATGATCGCTGCTTCTGCTGTGTTTGACAGCTAAGCAGCGATCATAACAGCGACTTACAAGGTCGCTGTTACGTCACCGAAAATGGTGACGTAACAGCGACGTCGTTGTCGCTGTCGTTTAGTGTGACACCAGCTTAAGTGTCAACATTATTCACAGCCCAATAGACATACACAACACTGGAATTAAAAAAGGATAATTAGGTTCATGCATAAGTTAATAGAAATCCTTATCTATCAGACTCTGAGCAAACATCAAGCTGTAAAACTAAATCCTGTTTACTTTACTAAGGATTTAATGAAATTGCCATATCTAATGATCTCTTTGGCTCACTCAATATCACGGAACGTAAAATATTAATATTTCTATTATATTGTGTTGTATATTGAAGAGGCTATGTTCACATTGGTGTCATGACTTCGGATTTTAACAAAATCCATGATGCAGAACCAGATCTATCCTGCAGCCCCCAATGACTTGTAATGGCGTCTATTGAGTATTTGTCAATTTTATAACAAGAATATTGTCATGATCCAGGCCGGCTTTTCCCTGCTGCTGGTTACACCCAGCTCTGGCCTGGTCATGTCAGGGGTTAACTTCCCTTGCCTCGTTCTGGATCCCAGGACGCTATATATTGCCGCTCCACCTATGGCTCAGTACCAGTGATATTTCTGCCTTGCAGCTTGTATACTGGTTCTGGTGAGTGTTCCCGATCTGTCCTGCCTCCCTGCTACTGTGTCCTGACTTGTTCCCTCCCCCATTCCTCTGTCTGTTGTTTCTGTTTCTCTCTGCATACCTGATCTCCCGACTTCCAACTCGATTCTGTTTTCTGACTTGATATTGATCCTCCCTTTGCAGTGACTCGACTTTCCTGGCTAGACCCTGACTGTTTGACTACTCTATTGCCCCCTGGTGGTTTGCCTGTTAACTGCCTGCTGAAGTTACTCTGCTGTACTTCAGCTGCCTTTCCGTTTCAGTGTTTCTTTGTCTCTCCTTCACTACTCTGCTGCCACCTGGTGGGGATATGCTGTACTGCATCTTACTAGCCTTTGTACAGCATGAGAAATATATTTGAAAACTTCACTTTTCTTATTCTTACCACCAAAATGTCAGAAATCCCCATCAAATACTGAAAATCCTGATGAAAAACCCTTGTGCAGGATATTTTATGTTATATTTTTTTATTCATAAATTGGTTCTATGTTACAGATTTCGTATGTATCAAAGAACAGGATTTTTAGGTATTATCTTTTGTGAAGATTGACCTTTTAAGTTAAAAGGAATCTGTCACCAGGTTTTTCTACCTCATCTGAGAGCAGCATAATGTAGAGACAGAGATCTTGATTCCAACGGTGTATCACTTAGTTTAGTTGTGACATAGAGTTCTTAGCTGTAGAGGAGCAGACTTGAAAAAGCTAATCCCACCCAAACCAGGTTCTCTATATACATAGTCTATTAACAGTGAGCTGCTTATCACAGCATGTGGCATGATCTGAGTTGCAGTAGTCTGTGATCCAGACCTGGCAGTGATAATCAACCAGTGATAAACCTTCATTATAAGTAAACAACAGCACTCAGTTTGATAACAGATACATCTCTTAATTCTGTGTTTTAGCCATTACCTCATGGTGTCTTCAGATTACATAGCAAAAACCTGCTGACAGATTTCCCTTAAGACATGTCTGAACAAATTGACAATGAAAGGGGTGGTCTGAAAATAAAGCATTTTTCTCCTAACTTCCTATATATTTAGTTTCATAATCTAAGCTATTTTCTAAAATACTTGCGTTAAAAATGTCCTATCGTTCCCTAACTGTCTAACAGTTACTGTTTTTTTTTTCTATTTCCTGTCTAATGACGATTTGTTTCAGTACCCCAGTGCATGCTGGGATATTCATAGCGTCATCAATGCACAGCCTCTGCTCCTCTCTGAAACAAAGCGTCATCAGTGATACTTGTTTCAAGGTCGCTGCTGTATTCCTGAGTGTCTTCCTAGTGCAGTGTCTCAATCTTCACCCCCATGCGCTGTCTCCCCACCATTTAAATAATCTCTTTTAATCTCTAAACTAACTTCTGTCAAATTTAACTATGATGGAGTATTTTATATACTTTACAACGGTTATTATGGCAACTTTGAATCTGACTTATAGATGATGCAAAATCTTTTTCTTGAAGGTTTATTCTCATCTTGTCTATTTGTCATATCCACGGGACATGCCATAAATGTATGATAGATGCAAACCCCACTCATATGTATTTAAGTTCCAAAATTGTCCAACTGCTGTCTTGTTAAGTAGTCCGAGCTCTTCCAAAGTTGCATAATTTGAAAAAAGACAAATTTCTATCGAGTTCAGTTATTTTCAGATCCAGCTGGCTCGTCATGAGGAAGGTGATGGGGAAACATGAGACAGCAACCAGCATAATTCTTCCCGGTTCAAGAGTGTGTGCATTCATTTGCTTCTTGAATCTGCAGAGAAGCCAGTTGCAGACTTAGCACTCGTCCAGATATAAGTATAAGGCCAGTATCACACTTGCGAGTGCCTTGCGTGTAACTCACGCGAGTGTCTCATTGAATCACCCGCCACGGCCGCACACGCTCCTAACAGGAGCGGGTTGGTTGAATGTATCTCTATGCAGCTGAGACACTCCTGTCTGGAGAGTGTGCGGCCGTGACGGGTGATGCAATGAGACACTTGCGTGAGTTACAGCGCACTGATCCTTGTTAGTCAATGCGGTTCTTCAGATCTTCATTCTCACGGATCGAGTATCTGCATGAAAAAAAATTGCAGCATGCTCTACTTTGTTTACCACCAGAATAGTGCATGGAAATGGCTAGCACTTTGCCCGATTTTTGACTGAGCACACAATGCTACACTCAGAGCGATTAAGCCAACATTTTGGGGGCATGGCTTGCCTAAGTTTTCTTAAGGCTGTCTTAACCCAGTTAAACAAAGTAGAAATAGTGATAAACAAACACATTTATAACAAGCGATTTGTGGGCTATTCTATACATTATACTTATATTAAAGGTATTTTTTATACTAGTGGCATGGTTCAACAGCCTATCAAATTTATTTATAAATGATGAGGGAGAAGAAGGAAGGCGCTGAATGTTAGAGAGAGGATGGGTCGTTTATTGTGCCGTCTTTGTTCATCTTGTACATTTTATCTTTTGATTTATTAAAATAATGCTGTTTTTATCCATATACTCCAGTGTTCTCCTTTATCATATATCTCCATTCATGGAGTGGCTTATGGATCCTTTCCCATATATTTTGATAATTTTGTGATCCTATATTTTTTCCCATTATGCACCCTTTGGAATTTATATTTCTCACAGAGACAGGAAAGCAAGAATCCCTCAAGTCTTTTTAACTGTTTATGGCAAATATCATAGCAAATACAAGTGATATACTGACTATAAATAATGGTATTCCTCATGTACATACAGCAGCATACAGCATAAAATCACCTGCAGTGACAGGTACACTTAAAAATTTGCCTTCAAAATTCTCGACATAACCGACATAACAGGTTAGTCAATCCATGTCCCTAATGAGCAAAGTAGTTCATAAAGATGTGTATGTGCACAGGATGGGAAACTATATTTAACATCTAGACCTGATTGGGAATAAATATGTTCCAGTAATGTTCTGATCTTTAATGAAATGATGTCTTCATTGAATGAATGAATGAATGAATGAATCACCAGGCACAGATGGATTATGTTACCTGCTGAAGTCATATTTTACTAGTGTTGATCCCATTTCAGGGAACTTGTGTATAGGAAATGTGAGCTCTGAGACTGTCTGAACTGATGCACTCAACCCATCGTCTATCTGACCCACGTGGGAAGATGAAGAGCAAAGGTTCCTTGTGTACATGATACAACTGGGGACTTATTATATGACATCTAATTAGCCCACTCTTTGAAAGCCATCTGTAATTCATTTCCTTTTACTACCAGGCATAACAATTCTTCATAAAGTGAGATATAATATTTGATAAATTAATATACAAATACAATTTTGCTTTTAATGTCAATGAAATGCATTAAAATGGGTTTGGTTACAAAGTGTCCCCATTATTTTCATTTTTATGTTAAATGGGTTGACCACTTCTTGAAAGCCACCGGAGATGAATATGACTGTTATTATTCTATTTAAGGCAAACATAGTGATTGAGAACGAGTTGACCGAGTAGTGGACAACCCATTAAACACTTATTTTTAGAGTTGAGCGGATCGGCTATAATCCGGGTTCGACAGATGCGGATTGGGTTGACGCCGAAGTCCGGATCCGATGCGGAATCCGCGGCTATGTAAATCAATGCAGGAGTCGGATCTGGGACGAGAGAGAGAGAGAGAGAGAGAGAGAGGGCCCACTCAACACTACTTAGTTTATGATGTGTTTTTGTTTTTGTTTTTCTTTTTAGTAATTCCTTTTTTGTATTCTGAACAAAATGCTTAGGAAGCCTTTCAGGTGTTTTATGGTAATTATTCTAATATCTGAGATAATGACTTTTGGATTTTCATTGGCTGTAAGCCATAATTCTCAACATTAACAGACGTAAACACTTGAAATATATATATATATATATATATATATATATATATATATACATATATATATATATACACAGTGCAGACCAAAAGTTTGGACACACCTTCTCATCTCTAGAACAACTATTAAGAGGAGACTTTGTGCAGCAGGCCTTCATGGTAAAATAGCTGCTAGGAAACCACTGCTAAAGATAGGCAACAAGCAGAAGAGACTTGTTTGGGCTAAAAATCATAAGGAATGGACATTAGACCAGTGGAAATCTGTGCTTTGGTCTGATGAGTCCAAATTTGAGATCTTTGGATCCAACCACCGTGTCTTTGTAGAAAAGGTGAACAGATGGACATACCTGGTTCCCACCGTGAAGCATGGAGAAGGAGGTGTGACGGTGTGGGGGTGCTTTGCTGGGGAGACACTGTTGGGGATTTATTCAAAATTGAAGGCATACTGAACCAGCATGGCTACCACAGCATCTTGCAGCAGAATGCTATTCCATCCGGTTTGCGTTTAGTTGGACCATCATTTATTTTTTAACAGGACAATGACCCGAAACACACCTCCAGGCTGTGCAAGGGCTATTTGAATAAGAAGGAGAGTGATGGGGTGCTACGCCAGATGACCTGGCCTCCACAGTCACCAGACCTGAACCCAATTGAGATGGTTTGGAGTGAGTTGGACCGCAGAGTGAAGGCAAAAGGGCCAACAAGTGCTAAGCATCTCTGGGAACTTCTTCAAGACTGTTGGAAGACCATTTCTGGTGACTACCTCTTGAAGCTCATCAAGAGAATGCCAAGAGTGTGCAAAGCAGTAATCAAAGCAAAAGGTGGCTACTTTGAAGAACCTAGAATATAAGACATATTTTCAGTTGTTTCACACTTTTTTAAGTATTTCATTCCACATGTCTTCATTCACAGTTTTGATGCCTTCAATGTGAATCTACAATTTTCAGAGACATGAAAATAAAGAAAACTCTTTGAATGAGAAGGTGTGTCCAAACTTTTGGTCTGTACTGTATATATATATATATATATATATATATAAAATCTGTTTGTAATGACTCTATATAATATATTCGTTTCCCTTTTTGTATTACTGAAATAAATTAACATTTTTGATATTCTAATTTATTGAGATGCACTTGTATGCTGCACTTTCAGATGTATCCTTCAGTACTCTGGCACAGGATATACCAAGATAAGATCACTAGAGATAACACGTGTTTTTGTGATACTGTGTCATGAGATATTTATACTATGTCTTTATGGTTTAGATGTGGTCTGCAGCTTGTTAAGGTTTTTTCTAGGATGTTGAGATAATTTGTCAAAATTCTGAACCCTTAACCAATTTGTGTAAAGGGAACCCCTAAGTACATCATCAGCCACTTGCTCAGGAGTTCATGTGGTTTGCCTTTGATGCTTTCTTTAGTGACATCCTCCTGTTTTCTATATAAACTTCGATTATCAATGAGGGTCCTGCCTTAGTGATATTGGTGTCCTCTTGATAGCACTAGTGATCAAAGCTCTGCTATCCATGTTTTCATGTTATGCTTGACTTGATGCTAGATCATGCTAGATCCTGACCATACTTATTCATCCTTTTGCTTCCAAATACCTCTGGTCCCAAATCACCGATCTCAATGGATTTTAAAGTTCTCTTCTAGATCCTTTTGACTACTTTTTGAGGTTTAAAAGTCGAAAGATACAATTGTTAGCCTCCATGTGTTTGTTGAACACTCTTGTAAATGTGAATTTTAAGTTGCAAAGTTGTGAAACCCATGATAAGCCTAAGGCTATGTGCGCACTAGAGCTTTTTACCTGCGGATTTACCCGCGGATTTGCCCCGGAAATTTCTTGAGAAATGTCTGCAATCTTTGTGCAGACATTTCCCATGAAATTCAATGAGAAAAAAAAATAGCTGTGCGCACTGTGCGGATTTTTCTCAAGAAAATTTCTTGAGAAAATTTTCTCGAGAAACTTTCTTGAGAAAATGTGCATGTCCATTAATTTCCGCAGGTACCTGCGGTATTCCGGGGGTATTCCGCAGGTAGCAATGATGTGCGGTATACCACCAGAATAGCCGCAAATTACCTGCGGGAATGCTCATCGCTGCCTGCGGTTTTGCAGGAAGCGATGTCATTATGCCAGGAAGAGGAAGCGAAGCAGAGTAAACACAGACGTCACACTCCCTGGACGCCGCACAGAAGCACTTCCATGCGACCTCCAGGTCTGTCCCGTGCAGTCTGTGTCCTGCTCCGGCCTCGCGGCTGCCTGCACTGCAGGGTGTCAGTGTCTGCCCGCAGTGTCAGCAGCCTGTCACGCGGCAGCGCAGGCAGACACTGACATCCTGCAGTGCTGGGAGCCGCGGGGATGACGATCGCTGCTGTCAGGAGGTGAGATCATTACCTGCTGTGACGATCTCCTGCCTCCTGACGTCAGCGCGGTCACTGCTGTCTATGCCCGTCTCGCGAGCGGCCCGAGGATGTCACTAGCGGTGACGTCACGGGCTCTCGCGATACTTCTGACAACGCGGCGGGCATAGAAGTCAGTGACAGCGCTGACGTCAGCAGTACAGGAGATGATCACAGAAGGTAATGATCTCATCTATGCTCCTGATGGCAGCGCTCGTCATCCCCTGCAGTGACCTGAGCTGACCTATTGATGTTAGCTCAGGTCACTGCATTGCTCTCCCAGCCAATGGGGAACATTCTGTTCTTCATTGACTGGGACAGTGGCTATGGTATGGATCGCCGTGGGACCCCCCCCTTATTGGATTACGCCGGACGTGGATTGATTGTTCTTTTCAATAAATTGGTTAAAGAGGCTATGTGGGGAGTGTTTTTTCAAATAAAACTTTTTTTGTTGTCTATTTTTTAATTATTACTGACTGGGTTGGTGATGTCGGGTATCTGATAGACGCCTGACCTCACCAACCCCAGGGCTTGATGCCAGGTGACATTACACATCTGGCATCAACCCCATATATTACCCCGTTTGCCAACGCACCAGGGCGCGGGATGAGCTGGGGCAAAGCGCCAGGATTGGCACGTCTAATGGATGCGCCACTTCTGGGGCGGCTGCGGCCTGCTATTTTTAGGCTGGGGAGTGTCCAATAACAGTGGACCTCCCTAGTCTGAGAATATCAGACCCCAGCTGTCCGCTTTACCTTGGCTGGTGATCCAATATGGGGGGGACTGCACGCTTTTTGTTTTAAATTATTTATATAATTTAAAATAACAGCGTGGGGTGCCCACTGTTTTGGATTATCAGCCAAGGTGAAGCTGCCAGCGGTGGTCTGCAGGCTGCAGCCGTCTGCTTTACCCAAGCTGGCTACAAAATATGGGGGGACCTCACGTCGTTTTTTTTTTAATTATTTAGTTATTTTATGGCTAAATACAAGGCTAAGCACCCTTTAGTGCCACATGAAAGTCACTAAAGGGTGCCAGCTTAGAAAATGCAGGGAGGTGGAACATTATATAGGTTTTTCTCATCTATCTATCTATCTATCTATCTATCCCTCTATCTATCTATCCCTCTATCTATCTATCCCTCTATCTATCTATCTATCTATCTATCTATCTATCCATCTATCCCTCTATCTATCTATCTATCTATCCCTCTATCTATCTATTCATCTATTCATCTATCTATCTATCCCTCTATCTATCTATCTATTCATCTATCCATCTTTCCCTCTATCCATTATCTGTCTATCGATTATCTTTATTATTTATTGCAGGGACAAACCTGCGGTAATCCGCGGCAAATCCGCGGCAAATCCGCGGCAAATCCGCGGCAAAACCGCATGCGGATTTGGTGCGGATTTTTCCACAGGTCCGGAAATCTTTCACTGGCAGAAGTTTCTCAAGAAATTTTCTTGAGAAACTTCACATTTCTAGTGCGCACATAGCCTTAAGTTTGAGATTCTATTGCCTAGGGTAAGCATGAGGTTAACATGAAACCCTAAAATTGCTGCATTTGCCTTTGAATCTGCTTGAGTGGTCCAATAAATATTTAAAAGGACCCCAGCTGCAACACATAGAGCTATTTAGGTCAGGCAGAAGCATGTAAGTGCAGCAAAATAATTAACCTGTTCATTCTCCCCTTAACCATTTTGCCACTTTCTTCTTTGAATCGAGTCATTTTTTAAACTACTCATCATTCTAACTCAACTTGTACTCCCTTAGTCCGTAGAAATCTTATACTGTAACACGAAGGGAACTCCTACACTACATAGAACAACTTAATTTATCAAGTAACCTAGTAAGTCTATTCTTGCTGAATTATTCATCACATTTATGGTTCAGAGAGTCAAACCAATAAGGTCTAAGGAAAGGTCTTCATTTTTGTTCTAAGGTTTACATTGCATCACACAAAGGTATTTTTACTTTTATGCTTCATCAATGTGTGTGGTGAGATCAAATAACACGAGTTACAAACTGCTAATAGTAATCTTAACGACTTCAATAGTCCAGGACAGAACTACAGTAGTAGTCATTTTGGCATATCTCCATTTAGCAGAAAGATGGTTGACCTTGAAGATATATTTTCTCACACATTATTAGGCTATGTGCGCACGTTGCGTAAATTCATGCAGTTACGCTGCGCTTTGCAGCGCAGCGTAACTGCATGCGTCCTGCGTCCCCTGCACAGTCTATGGAGATTGTGCAGGGGACGTGCGCACGTGGCGTCTCAGAGCGCAGCGCTTCGGCTACTGCCGAAGCGCTGCGCAAAAAGAAGTGACATGTCACTTCTTTCCTGCGCTTTGCCGGCAGCTCCTGCTCTGTCTATGGCAGGAGCTGCAGGCAGAGCGCATGGAATCGGCGCTCACTACGGACATTTCTGCAGCGATCTAAAGCGCACATGTGCTCTTCAGATCGCTGCAGAAATATCTGCAGGGCTAGTACGCAACGTGCGCACATAGCCTGACACTGCACAATGATGCTCTGCTGCAATTACTTTGTTACGCCAGTGGCTATATCCTAACTTTTGTATGTGAGTATTGCACATGAATATAAACAAATTTAAAATCTTTATTGTAATATTCAGCTTTCATTTATTAGTTTTTGACATTTAAATATTTGTGAAATTTAGATTTCATCGCCAGACTTATTTCTAGTACACGCATATAAGGAGAAGGAAAAAAGCTCTGCATGTAAACATGTGCACATAAGGAATTAGGTATACCAATAAACCTGAAATATGAAACTTTATTAAGTGCCAAACACAACAAACAAGGTTAAAAACATTTAAAATGACACAAAAAAGCCCCCTAAAGCCCCAATATAGGATATACCGTGTTTTTCCAAAAATAAGACCTCCCCCAAAAATAAGCCCTAGCAGGGATTTTCAGCATTTTCGGAGAAAGGCTTAAATATAAGCCCTCCCCCGAAAATAAGCCCTAGTCGCGGATCAATAATGAAGTGTCCCTGCGCTAAAAAAGTTACAGATACTACAGGACACTTCATTATACACAGCGGCACCCGGCAATTACACTCACCCGACACTGAGCGGCAGGACCTGCAGTGATCACACACCTGCACACATCAGATCACACACACACACACACACACAATCAGATCTCACACACACAATCAGATCTCACACACACACCAGATCTCACACACAAACATCGGATCGCACACACAGTCAGATCGCACACATAATCAGATTGCACACACAAACATCGGATCACACGCAAACATCAAATCACACACACAAACATCGGATCGCACACACATCGGATCGCATAGACGCTCACCTCATCCAGCGACACCGATGTCTTCTCGCTGGGAGAATCCGGAGAGGCAGTGCAGTGGAGCGCAAGGAACAGGACCTGTGGCCGGACACGTGACTTGCTCTCATTCCCTGCTGCCGTAAGTGCTGAATGTGATGTGATGTGATGTGATGTGATGTGATGTGTGTGTGTGTGTGTGTGTGTGTGTGATCTGCTGTGTGTCTGCAATCGGCTGCGTGTGTGTCTGCGATCGGCTGTGTTTTTCTGCGATTGGCTGTGTATGTCTGCGTTCGGCTGTGTGTATCTGTGATTGGCTGTGTGTGCCTGTGATCGGATGTGTGTATCTGTTATCGGCTGTGTGTGCCTGCGATCGGATGTATGTATCTGCGATCAGATGTGTGTGATCTGCTGTGTATATCTGCGATCTGCTGTGTGTGCCTGCGATCGGCTGTGTGTATCTGTGATCAGCTGTGTGTGCCTGCGATCTGCTGTGTGTGATCTGCTGTGTATATCTGCGATCTGCTGTGTGTGTTTGTGTGTGTGTGTTATCTGCTGTGTGTGTGATCTGCTGTGTGTGCCTGCGATCTGCTGTGTGTGTCAGCGTGTCAGCTAGCAGCAGTGTAGGACGGCGTGCAGCACCTACCGGAGATTACAGGAGGACCTGGGAACCACACAGACGTCCTGATCTGGTGAGTATGAGTCTCCTGGGAAGTGGGGGGTCTGCTTTTTTGGGGGTAAACTTACCCCCAACCGTGTTTCTCCAAGAATAAGACCTCCTCCAAAAATAAGCCCTAGTGCTTTTTTGGGGGGCAAAAAAAATATAAGACAGTGTCTTATTTTTGGAAAAACACGGTAATTGCCGTAAGTAATAGCCACAATGGACAATACAATTGTATTGTCCATTGTGGCTTTTACTTATGGCAACTATGTCCTATATAGATTCCAAATATGTCCTATATTGATTCCAAACTATGCCCTACCTGATTCCAAAAAGTCAGATTTTTGTGGTCTGGGCTAACAGTGACTTTGCTTGGAACCTACTATGAAGTGGCACCATTCCTTGAAGGTCCACTTGATTGTTAATAATTCATGATTACCTATGATGCAATTTCTCTCGGCAGATGAAAATTTTTGAGAAATGAAGGCGCACAAACAAAGTTGAGTGAGAGACAGGATACTTTGTGATATCACTGCTCCAACTCCATCCTCGGAGGCATCATCCTGCACAATAAATACATGCTCAAGATCGAGTTGAACCAGAAAAAAAACATTAATTTGACTTAAAGCATGGAGTGCCTCAGGCTTTCAACCACATCTGCCCCTTCTTAGAGAAATCAGTGAGTGGTTTGGCAATCTTGAAATTTTTTAATAAATTTACAATAATAATTTACAAACTATCATGGCTCCCCCCCAGGGTTCGAATCGTTGATCTCTTGGTTAGACCACAGCTTGCTTTGTGTTGGTCCATCTGATGTTTTTCTTTCTAATGGTCTGCCTTCCTGTTTCACTTCTATTCAGGGGTGGCACCTACTAGGAAGTGGAACCATTCCTCAAAGGCCCACTTGATTGGTAATAATTCATGATTCCTGATAACTTAATTCCTCTCGGCAGATGAAAATTTTTGTGAAAAGAAGGTGCACAGATGAAGTTGATGCGATACTTTGTGATATCACAGCTCCAACTCGAACCTCAGAGGCATCGACGTCCACAATAAAGACATGCTCAAGATCGGGCTGAACCAATAAAAAAAAAAAACATTAATTTGACTTGGATAAAGAACAGATTGCCTCAGGCTTTCAACCACATCTGCCCCCTTCTTAGGCTATGTTCACACACTGCGTTTTTTACCTGCGTTTTTGGTCCGTTTTTGCTGCAGAAATTTCTTGAGAAATTCTTGTAACCTTTCTGCAGACATTCCCCAGCAAAACCTATGGCAAAAAAAATTAGCTGTGCACACACTGCGTTTTTTTCTTAAGAAAATTCTTTCAGTAGATTTTCTTAAGAAAAAGAATGAGCATGTCACTTCTTTTCTGCAGCTAACTGCGTTTTTTGCCATAGATAATTGGCACAATAACGCAGGGAACAACCAGCGGTAAAAACGCACCAAAAACGCACCGAAAACGCGGCAAAAACGCAGGTGCGTTTTTGGTGCGTTTTTTAACACAGGTGCACTCTTAAGAAATTTCTTAAGAAATTTCTTAAGAAAAATCATTTTTCTAGTGTGAACATAGCCTTAGTGAAATCAGTAAGTGGTTTGGCAATCTTGGGAAATTTGTAAGAAATTCACAAACCGTCATGGCATCCCTCCAGGGTTCGAATCGATGATCTCTTGGTTGGCCCACAGCTTGGTTTGTGTTGGTCCATCTGATGTCTTTCTTTCTAATGCTCTGCCATCATAACATCTAGAGGGAATCTGTGAGCCCAAGATACTGTGTATAGGGGAGCTGTGAGGACATCATACTGTGTATAAGGGAGCTGTGAGCCCGTGATACGGTGTGTAAGAGGACTTATTGTTATAACCAGTACTTAGGGTATTGTGACTGTCAAAAGGGCACTATTGTTTTCGAGGGTGCAAAATGTAGGCACTGTTTTCTTGGACACTTGCAGGGCATTAATACATTATAGAGGTCTTTTTACCACCCAGAGAGCACAAAGGAGGTGTTTTACTTTATAACAGGCACAGTTTTGGGCATTATTATGTGGGGCAGTAAGAGGAGCACAGATTTTGTGCCAAACAGCAGGTGTAGTGATAATGATAGGGTAGCAGCACCTTAGGATTGAGGTGACCGCAAGATTAATAATAATTAATAATGAGGAATTTGTGCAGGTTGAGCATTGGGATGGTGCTGGAAATACATGAAGTCAGATGTAAATGTTGTAATCTCTGTAGATGTCATGGTTGGAGAAGTGGTCATATCGGTATATTGGTCTGGGCCAGAAAGAAGAGGCAGAAAAAATGAAGGATGCCATCAGAAAGAACGTTAATTAGCTATAAGTCTCCTAATATAGCTGTACTGAAATCTCTTACATGATTTTTAGGACTAGTATCTACTACTTCATGATCATGCCAGTAATATCATTGTTGGTCTTTGTATAGTGATTATTTTTAGTAACACCATGGTCATCTACTGAGGTTCTCCTATACCCACTATTACGGTGTGCCTTTATAGTTGTAACATGGTTTACCTAGTTTAAAGGCCCACTTAGAATTTCCCCACCCCGAGCTAAATCCTTAGCTACACCACTAATTAAACAGATATTCTTATCTCTTTAATAATCAGTGGAATTAATAGCACTATATAAATGAATAAAAAATATTATTATTATTATTATTATTATTATTAATAATAATTAGGCCATAAGTAAATAATTGATTGGGTCCCTCTCCTGATACCATGTCTGTGTGAAGCTCAGATCCTGCTTAGTGCCATTAAGAATCGAGAGGTCGATTGAATATTTTTAACATGCCCAGAAAAGTGAACAGAGATAACCATGCAAGTCTAATGACTTAAAAATTCCACAAGATGGGGCTTCATTATTAGCAAAGATGGAACCAATTAGTGGAAATAAATTTTGCTCAATATTAAGATATTAATTATAATTTGATATTAATAAATGTATAATTTAATATTTAGCATATTTAAGTATGACATCCCCTTATATACCATGTGAGCCCAAACATAGCTCCCTGTATACAGTATGAATCCACACAACACCCCTATATACAGTGTGAGACAAGTATAACCCTCTATATACAACCACACATCTCACACATAAAGGAAAAAAAGCAATACTTCCTCTCTCACATTCCCCTGATATTCTCTTGTTGTGGGTGAATAGACTCTCTGCACAGCAGACACGATGAAGGGTCATAATCACATCTACTGTGTCAGTAGCACTGTCACTGCGTTTTGCTCTAGACTTGCCAAGTGTCATGACGGTATCAAACGCTGTACAGACCATAGACTCTGACACTGCTTACTATACTTTCTCTGGTGCTTCTGAGTTGCACAGGCAGGTTTGGGCGTTGACCAGCTGCGTGCTCATTAGGGATTATTACCTTTTTGATCACATGTTGCAGGAGACCTATCACAGGTATTCTCCGCCTTTTTAAGATGGAGGAATTTGTCTTCCTTTGCCAATCATAGCTTACTGCTACACCGGTCCATGTGCTGTTGTTTTCCAGTCTGGGTGATTTACTGCAGGTGGCTTGGTGGGCTGTGGAATTCCTCCTGTTGTCTGATTATTTCCTCCCTGCTTTAGTTTTCCTCCTTATAACTTGTTGTTTGATTATTCTATGTGAGTGTGCTGTGTGAAAGAGTTTTGGTTTCCTCTCTTTGTCTATCACTGTTGGTGTTTACATGCTCCTATCCCGCCCCTCTTCCCCCCCCCAAGGGACGGGGTACTAGATCAGGACTGGTCAGGAACAAGGGTAGGAAGGTATCCCAGATATCATCACCATCAGATGTGTCTCTGGGATCATGGACAGCTAGGGCCTCCCTAGCCTGAGGGCCAGTTTAGGATCCCTGGTCCTGGTGTCTCTCCGTGATAAGCATATAGTGATTGGTGGAAGGAGCTGGCAGCTGCCTTCCACCAATGTACTCACCACTATCTGCATCCTCAGTGTCATCAGGATGCATGTGGAGTATGGGGGAGAGTATGATACTTTACTAGTCAGGAAGCTGGACTCTGGGAAGAGTGTGACAATCAGGTGAGGGCTACAGTGATTAGTAGACTAATTAGTTAATCTCCTTGGGCTACAAAAATATTTTGAATATTGTGTAGAATGTTTGTTCACAGGACAGTAATGCTTATTTTTGTACCGGTATTACAGATGCAAGATTGGGCTCAAATGTAGATGTAGCGCCCCTGAGGCATCGGTCGCCACAGGGTACTGCAGCTCATTTAAAGCGCAGTATTCATCCCGGGTATGAGGAGGTTAATGTCTGGTATGTCTCACACCACACAGTTAGAGAATGAGTCAGCAGTTTCCTTGCATAACACAGACAGCAGGTGCTCTCCACTAATTAGGCTGAAGGTGATCACCATAACAACAGGACTTTCCCAGCTTGGTGATTCATCTGGAGGGATGGGGGAGCACTGGTAAAATACAGGAGCAGGGAGAGAATTACCTCAGAATGTCTGGGACACAGAAGAACGCAGTTACCCGGGGGTTGCTTCAGAGTTCCTCCGGGTAGAATCGGCCAGACTGGGGGCAGGCTGGAGACCTGGGGAGGATAGGAGCCCGGTACCGGTAGATCTCGTGGGACATAGGAGTTTACATGGTCGCTGGGGAGAAGCAGGCGGCTGCTTCCACAGGGCTGGCGCTACTACAGGGTGCAGAGGCCTAGGGCTAGCTATACTTCATGTTGGCAACCAAATCTGCAGGACGGGAGGATTCCATGTCTTCCCGATCACTACCCACATAGCTCAAGGCACAGTGATACATAGGGTCCGGGGTCTAAATCCAGTCAGACTCCACGGCGAGGATCCGCTTCACCTGCGACAGAGCTGGGACACTCAACCAAGGGGGTCCCCGAGGTGCTTCATGCCACAGGGACCGACACAGCACACACAGAGGCATTACTGCTCTAAGGCTATGTGCCCACTTTGCTTTTTTAGGTGCTTCTTTTCTGCACAAAACAATGCATGTTTTGACTGAAGAAAACCACAATTTTTATTGTTTGCTCATTTTTTCATATACATTTTTTCCTGCTTTTTGTGCTTTTTTTAGTCGTGGCGCTCGCGGGGGTTTAGGTGCTGTGCCCTCGTAGTCGCCACAGGGTCTCCAGCTGATGTTACAACCGAGACCCAGCTCGCACTGCCTGGACTGGTGCCTGCGCCGCTCCCAGCAGTTTAGCCCCTAAATGCTGTTTTCAGTGCGATCACAGCATTCAGGAAACAGGGAGAGGGATCACCTACCTCTCCCTGGTGATTGGGTCCCTGTAATGTGATCACAGGGACTGAATTGTTCCCATGGCAACCGTGGGTTGTCACAATGATGACTCTGGGTTACTGGGCTATGGAGAGCCTCACACACCATGCTGTATGCAATGTGGGAGGAAAAGTGCTGTGCTATAATCCCCTGTAGTGATTGCAGGGGATTATAGAAATACAGAAAATAAACACAGAAACAATTGACATGCTGCAGTTTTTGTCAGCAACAAAATCTGCAAGGAAAAAAGAAGCAGCGTGTGCCCAAGTCACGATTCTTATAGAAGCGCAACATGGGCACATAGCCTTACTTGAATATGGGGCCCTGAAATTTTTGGTGGCAGCCCTGTGTATGACACATTTTAATTTGCCATATATAAAAAGATATAATAGGTGCTAGGAGGAAAAAATCCTAAAGAGTAAATCCAGCACTCAAGAGACAAGAAAGAGTCAAATAGAATTTAGATTTTTTTTTTATTGTTGATTTGTTGCAAAAAGGGGTGCACCTCAACCTATGCAAAACGACATTTCAGCTTCTAGGAATCCTTGACTTAGGAAAGTCTGAGTGTTGGCCCTATCTTGCCAAACTGACCCAACCAGTTATCCACCTTTTTACCGCTTCTCAACCAAAATAAGACACTGACTGCGTGACATTGGATGTAAGAGGCCACAGCAGCCTCGTTTATTATCATCAAAATAATCAATAACATTTTATTAATTAATATAGTAATAACTCCATAAAACATAACCACCAGCAAAGGAGGGGGGGTAAGTGAAGAGTCCTGTTGTACATGATTGCAACACCAGCTCCACCATGTGCCCTCAGCCGCAATACACCGGCTCGAGGACACCCAGCCGAGTGTTGCTCCACCATGTGCCCTCAGCCGCACCACACCGGCTCGAGGACACCCAGAACATTAACATGCCCTGCTGTGACCCAGCACAGCAGGGTCCCACGTTAACATGTCCTGCTGTGACCGAGCACAGCAGGGACCCACCAACTATACCATTGCACCACCAGGGGTAACCCGCTCCTGCACTGGGTTCCCGCCCGCTCTTTGTGCAATCCACCGACTTCAAAACCCCCCCTCCTTTCCGCCACAGCGAGCACGTATGACACCTTGTACGTGCGAGTCCCGCCACCAAAGACCAACCAGGGTTGTGACAAAGGCTCAATTAACCAATGATTTGATATTAATACCAATGGGACTAAACCGAACCCCATTAGACCTCACAATTCACCAGAGACTCAAACTCCCCTGCCCCAAACCATCTTCGCAACATGAACCGACCGCATATGATATCTGTACCCAGCCGGCACCCAGGGTCCGATCCTTCACACGGCCTGCGCGACCAGTCCCCAACGAGCACCCTGAGTCGCCAACCCAACCCCGAAAGAATGGGACGCGAACTCTGCCTCATTGAGACCGCAACACTGCAGGCCCCTCGAAAAGCACACCAACTGATAACTCGACAAAGCCAACCTGTCAAACGGTAATAAAGGGCACCCGCCAGATGTCCTCGATCTCCAGCATTTCCCTTATATCATGCCATGCCGATCAACCAAGCAAGCCTCCCAACAAGTGACCCGCTGCAACAGACCACACGATACATACAAGGGGCCCAAGGCCGTCATGCCTGATGAAACGGAACAAGACCAGGGACTTCCCAGCTCCCAAGTCACTTCCACACAAGTACCCTGCCAAGTCATCCGAAGGTCCCTCTTCCCTAATTAGTAACACCAATCCTAATATACCTCACTATATAACCATTGCCAAACCAAGCCATTAATTATCCTGACCACCCTGGCAACACCGAAACAAAGTCAATCGCCAATCTCCGGCCAGAAACGACCCCCTACTGTTGCCAATGTGCCAAACCCAAAGTAAAGAGAGCACCTCTCCAACTGCTGTGCCCTGCCCAACAGCCTGCAAAACATATAAGGTCTGGCGTACCATCCGCGGCCAACCGCATAATCACAACCAATCGTATCCCTTAAGGGAAGCCTAGAACAAGTAGCCACCACCACTGCCCCTTTCCAAAATGGAACACGAATTCTTCTCGAGACCGCCACTATAAAGCCTACATACCTGCTGAATACTTGCAAACCACAAGAAGACGGTAAGGCTCTTCCCGAAGTGCCAAAAGATTTTAACCACAACCCTGGAAGACCGTTAAAGCATTCCTGATCTCAAAGAGGGAGACACCGCCCCTATAAAATAAATATGACACGAAATTCCTCACTGTAACCGCCCCGGTAAAAGACCCATTAAATACACGCCCACCAAATGAAGGCGACCAAGACTCGTCCCGGGATACCAAAGGAGTCTAAAGACCCACCCTACTATTCCTGAACTGAGGACGCCATGAACCACACCTTTCGCCAAACCCTGCATACACCATTACCCGGCACCAACCACAACTAAGCCTTAAACTACCACAACCACGCCAGGCCCTTTTATGCCACAAGCCTTGGATGCTAACCGAATTCAAATAATGGCATCCAACCAAACTACTTGCCCATCACCTGGTACTGAAAACACCCTCCGGGGAGGGCTCCCAGCAAATTCATCCGCCGAAGGCGCCGCCATGGCACCCGACCCACCACCAACTTCCAAAACCCTTAACCCCAATCAACAGAAGTCTTCAATCCCTGGATCCTTTTGTCAGAATCTGCCGCATGCTCCGCCACCTTAAGCAACGAGGCCATAGTCGCTGCTTGCTTAACTGCAATTGCCACTCCAATGCCGTTTAGCGGCCACACAATGTGACGGTCATGCTCCCAACATCCAGCACCTAATAACCACTGCATCAGACTTACCAGGCATACAAACTGAATCCCAACCATGTGACAACCGCCGGTAGGTGAAAACGGTCCCCCTAAAGCAATACAAAGTGTAATTCCCACGGATGCCAAATACCCGCCCAGTGAACCGGCGCAAATGGCCAGTTATAAATCAGGCCTCCCAGACCGGCGAATAAAACTGAACCACACCATCAGTGATCCCTCAGCCACCCTGATCAACACGCCAAAACACCCCCACAGTCATAACCCATCCTTCACGCACCCCAGCCCCAATCTGCCGGGGCAGCAAAATGGGAAACAAATCCAACCAGGCAAATAGTACCCAGCCACGAATTTAGCCTAGTCCAGCCCAAACCTGGGCCTCGAGACCAGCAAGTGGCCTAAAGCCAGTGATCATAAACCCAAACTCATGGAAGGAACCTCTTGCAGCCACGGTGCCTGTTTGTTCAAAGGCTGGAAACAAAGGAGCACCCTATCCAATCCCCACCTGCTACCATAGGAAACAACCAGGTAGAATCACCTTACCTGCCCGCGTGCCAGCCAAAGAGAAGGTCTCTCCCACGCAGACCCGGAAAGTAGCATCTGATAACCGTCCCCATAGGCAACACCCTATACGTCGTCAAAGCCAGTTAGGTCACCAAGTGCCTTACTCGCGCATATAAATTAGGTCCCAAAAAGCAGCCCACTATCCGCCAAAAGCCTATTAGCAACCGTCGACATTTATGCCAAGTAACCAGCCAATATAAAAGCCAAACACCCCACTGTGTATACGAACAACCCAGCACCACAGGGCACCTCGGAAGCCCGGTACCCGGCCCCTGGACCCAGATCAATCATGAGCCCCCTACTGATACCACCCATCTTCAACCAACCCTAGCACGCAGACAATAGCAAGAACCAATAGGGTGATAAACCCACAACCCAAAACACTGCACTCTATACTTATGCACCCCAACAAACCCCCAAGGTGAGGTGCTTAACAGTGGCGGCAACCAGTGAAACATGGCCTAGAAGATCCAGTTCAGCCAGAAGGGGATCCCTACCACCCCTTATACCACCCACAGTTCCCATAACCGGCCATAGAAACCGCACCAATTCCCCGGACATGGCCTGCTGCACTGAATAAGCTCAAATTACAACATGCAAGTAGATAATGCCTAAACCAGTAGCCTTCCTGCCTCAGAACAACCCCAGTGAACAGTGAAGAGATCTGCTGCCGCAGCAAAAGAGGAGAAAAACAAGATCATGTCGGCAGACAACACACCCTCCTTCCATCGTCGGATTATAAGCAACCTCCCTGTACCCACCAACCGATCTAACAACAGCCAACAAAACCCCACACAACCACTCATCCCCTTTTTTGAGACACCTATCCAGAATAGATACATACAGCCACACTCTCAGGGAAACACCACTGTCCTTAATGATCCAATTATGAGTGCATACTCATCTGCTAAAAGGACCCCCCAACACACCCGCTACTAGGTTATGAAACCCCCAAAGGTGCGGCTAATCACCGTGACCCCACAAACCACCCTGGACCTCACCATAGTACCGCCCCATGGCAGTCCACCCTTTACAACCACATCATTTACTAAAACCCTGCAACGCCCGAGAACGTACGACCTAGGACCAATTAACTACCAAAGCATTTAAAACCCCCCACCACCTACAAATAACCGAAACAGAATACAAGGTGCAAGTTAACCTTAAGCTTACCAGGGTGACTCCGAGGTGACCCCCGGAACAGCCGTCATGTATCCTCCGCGTCGAGCACCGTTGGCATCCTCACCGACCGACGCAGGCTGTCCTCCTCCTGGGCAGAAAACAGGCTACTGGGACCCTGCCAGCAACCGCCGACGAGATCGACCTGCTGCCCAACCCAGAGGACGCTTCAGGAGATGGTCACCGACCCAGAGCCGTAGATGGGGCTCCGGCCGCGCAGATGTAAAACTGCCTCCGTGCAGGGATCCAACCGCCCATGGGTCTGGCTCAGCCCTTACCTGGTGCTGCTGGCCGGTGGACCCTGTGCGGCCGCTCCAGCTAAATCTCCGGTGAATTAGGTAGCCAAGATGCCAGGGGCATGTGCTCGCGCCGCCAGACCACGCACCGCGCCATGGGTCACGTGGCCGCGCCGCCCAGGGGGTCACAATGACCCCTGCGCAGTACCAATATGAAGCTGCAAGGGCCGGTGATATCACTTACCACCGCCCGCACTGCTGCTGGACTGTCGTCCGGGTCCGTGAAATCGTCTTCAACATCTTGCTCTGCAGCCGCCGGCGTGAGCGCTGACACTTCCGGGTCAGCTGACACCGGCGCCGAAGCACGTGACCGCGTCGCCAGACCACGTGACCGCGCCGGGTCACGCGGCCACGACGCGCGTGTCACCAGATCGCGCCGCGACCCGGAAGTGGAGGGGAGGCTGGTGACGTTACTCACCACCCCGCTGCCTTGCTGCCGACTTCCGATACACTCTCCAGATGTCCTCTCTCCAGGATCCGCACGTGACCGTGCCGCCGGCACATGCAACCGCGCCACAGGCCCACGTGACGCCGCCGGCCCACATGACCGCGCCGACCCACGTGACGGCGCCGACCCACATGACCGCACCGACCCACGTGACCGTGGCGGGTCAGGCGAGCACGCCGGTCCAGGTGAGCGCTTCGGGGCAGGTGAGCGCGACGGTCACGCCGCTGCGACGTGTAACGCCGCCGCGACGCGAGCCGCACCATTGCACGCCGTGATCCATAAGTGGAAGGGAAGCCGGCCACCTCATTCACTGCCCCGCTGCCTTGATGCCCGCGGCCCGACTTCCGGCCCAGGCTCCGCGATGTCCATCTCCTGGATCCGCCTCCGCTGCCGTGGGTCGGTGTAGCCTCCGGGCTGAGCCGCTCAGGAGGCCGCAATCTTCTCTGCCGCTTTGGAGGCAGAGGGTCCCGTCTTCAGCGCCGCCGACGTCGCCGGCCCATCGCTGCAGCTGCTCCACCGTCCTCTTCATCTGTGCCACGAGGCCCTCCATCTTCAGGATCCAAGAGATTCAGCAACAATTCTGGACGTCTTCCAGGTAGTGAATGAACCTCCCACCTCATATCTTGCCCTATATACTCCCCTACCACTGACAACACCCTGACCAATTACATGGCCCCACAGCCATTATAACTCCACCTCCCACTTTTCCCGCACAAAATGCCCTACACCTTAACCCCTTGCTAACCCCCAGGCCTAGCATACCTCCTCAGTCATGTTGCCCTCCCTTGAGCCCCTTCAGGGCAGGCGTCCGGGCTTTTCTTCATTAGGGTTTTGCGTATGAAGCATTGAGTGTTTAGGGGAAAAAAATCTGTAATATCAGACAGTACTGAGGGTGTCTGTGGTATGGGTAAAGTGCCCAAGAATGCAGAGACAAATTATGTCAGGTTAGAGGGGGAAGGACGCAGAGGATAGAGGAGTAGTGCGCCTTCAGTGAGTCCACCGGTGTTTTATGGACAAAGTCCCAGGCAGTGGTGGCTGCCACTACTATCACTGCCACCATTGCCTGGGACTTTGTCCAAAAACACTCGTGGACTCACTGAAGGTGCACTTGTTGCATAGGTTGAGGTGCACCCCTTTTTACAACAAATCAAAAATCAAAAAATCAAAATTCTATTTGACCCTTTGTTGTCTCTTGAGTTACCCTTTATGAATACATTTTAATGTGCATTGAGACCTGGAGCCAACACTAAATTTACTAAACCAAACTTAGATTCCCAAACGCTTCCATGAGCTCAGCTTGGTTTTTTAGACATGAAGGAATATAGTGATCATTACAGGAAGGTTATTATTTTACTATATTCTGCCCATATAAAACCAGCCTTACACTGTACAAGTATATATTCTCTATGTTCTGCATAAGAAAGAGTTAAGATTATAACCTACCAATTCAGTTAAGTTTCTCAATAGCAGCTGCAGTAGAGTATAGAACATTTGTCATTCATATTTGACTGACTAATTGAAAAGATAATTACGTTAGAGAATGTTTTTCAAAAAGATCCATGGATGTAAACATGGAGGTGACCCGTGTAGTATTGGCGATTCTGCAGCTATTATGTATGTGTGAGTACAGGGAACATCACAGACAGGAATAGCGCGGCCACTGCGGGTCTATAAATAACAGATGGCATGTGACGGGCAGACCTAGACAGCCACAATACATTACCTGGCAACTGTGACCTCTGCAAACCACAAAAGTACTTCCATGACCGAAAATGTCACCTCTACCATTAGGGATAATGGAATCTAAATGATATATTCAATTAAACTATTGTGATATGGTTACAGATCATTTTCATTTTTAACATTGTATACAGATGTCAAAGAGCACCCAAATACAGATGGAGCCTATCATCTTGATGATTTTTCTCAGAGAGTTTTGTTAACATTGCAAAAGCCATTGACTGATCTCAAGTTATATGTCATATTACACTTCTCTGTGCTGTGATAGCTCAGTGCTGTGTTGCCTTTGTTTTTTTTTCTTTTTTTTATAGCACTGGCTATGTCTGTAGTTGAATCGGACCCTGCTATACCACCATATCTATCACATGCATACAAAGGATTAAAGGGACCCAACCAGCAGGATTTTCATGTATAAAGTAAAGCCAGTGCTATACTGGCGCTAGGATGCTGAATCTAAAGGTGGTGTCACACACAGCGACAACGACAACGACGTCGCTGCTACGTCACCATTTTCTGTGACGTTGCAGCGACGTCCCGTCGCTGTCGCTGTGAGTGACATCCAGCAACGAGCTGGCCCCTGCTGTGAGGTCGCCGGCCGTTGCTGAATGTCCAGCTTCATTTTTTGGTCGTCGCTCTCCCGCTGTGACGCACAGATCGCTGTGTGTGACAGCGAGAGAGCAACGAAATGAAGTGAGCAGGGAGCAGGAGCCGGCATCTGGCAGCTGCGGTAAGCTGTAACCAGCGTAAACATCGGGTAACCAAGGTGGTTACCCGATATTTACCTTCGTTACCAGCCTCTGCCGCTCTCACGCTGCCAGCGCCGGCTCCTGCTCTCTGCACATGTAGCTGCAGTACACATCGTGTAATTAACCCGATGTATACTGTAGCTAGGAGAGCAAGGAGCCAGCGCTAAGCAGTGTGCGCGGCTCCCTGCTCTCTGAACATGTAGCTGCAGTACACATCGTGTAATTAACCCGATGTGTACTGTAGCTAGGAGAGCAGGGAGCCAGCGCTCAGTGTGCGCGGCTCCCTGCTCTCTGCACATGTTGCAGAACAGCGACGCGGGTCGTTATGATCGCTGCTTCGGCTGCTGTGTTTGACAGCTAAGCAGCGATCATAACAGCGACTTACAAGGTCGCTGCTACGTCACAGAAAATGGTGACGTAACAGCGACGTCGTTGTCGCTGTCGTTTAGTCTGACCCCAGCTTTAGAATCTAAGCATTGCTTCTGTTCTGAGATTGGAGGTTTTATTTTAGAAACGTGTAGGTAAAGTTCCAGCAATGCAGTTATTTGATTGACAGGTGCAACAGGAAGGGAATATGTGAGTTGGGTCTTGCTTCCTATTCCCTCCCCTGTCTGCCTGCCTGGCCTTCCTCTCCGTGTCACCATCATAGATGTTAATGCTAAACATATATACAGTCATATGTACATTTATCATTTATTATATTATTTCATCTACCTCAACCATCTACTTTTAGACATCCACTGCTCATTATTTAATACTGCGCTCAATTTTTTTTTTTTTACTCGCACCCGGCTGTCACTTCAGGGGACCCCACATCCTTTGGGGACCCCTGACACCCGGAGGATGGCCACCGGTCCTGGTGGTGGTCGGGCCCCAGCCTGCTCTGCTGCGGGCCCTTCCTCCAATCTGCCTCTCCGGAGGCGGCTCCAACGGAAAATCACCCCTCAACTTATTTACAAGCCCACTAGTTCGTGGGTGGCTTGCCAGTTCTCGGCCATGTCCATGAGTAGTCTCTCGTGCAGGTTGTAAACACATAGGGTCCCTCCGGGGACAACTTGCCGGCAACGGCTGGAATAATCACACAGTCAATCAGGTAAAGCTTCGGTTTGATTTACTGTCATTCATTTAAACTGCTGAAGGTCCCAACGGGGGACAACTGCTTGCAACGGAGGACCGCTGCCACTACTGGGGATAACCATCACCACTCGCTTCCTCCGGATCCGCCCTAGGACTGTATGGCGGAGGAGGTGACCGTGGCTGCTCGTAGTTGTCAGGGCTCACCCTTCTCTGGACATCTAGGGCGAACCAGCCTCTCTCTCCCAGGTGGCAGGTATATGTGACCAACTCTCCCGCACAAAGGTCAAGCTCCGGATGGCCCAGGGGCAGTCGGCTGTGCACGTCCCGCCGGGAGAAGAATACCTCGACTCCCAGGCGGGGCTCATAAATAAACCCCCATCCTCGCCGGGGGTGGAACTGCTGGACTTGACCCTCGAAGACCGGGCCTCGAGCTTCAGGGGAGGCCCTCCAGAGGGCGTCCTTTGCTTCCACGGTACGGGCCAGGACTGCAGCCTTCTCCCGGGCCTCTGCCTGTCGTCCCATCGGGTCTAGCCACCGCTCCCAACATGGCGGCTCCTCCAGCGCGGGGGTTGGGCCCAGCCGGCACCCCCCGATGCGGGCTACAACTGGCACCTTCTGATTAGGGGGGCACCGCTGTGTCGCGGCCTGTTTTGCTGCCTTGCAGCGGCAACCCTCCGCAGCCTCAGCCGATGCCTGGAGTTTGGGAGCAGTCAGCGTCACCTTCCGGGCTTGAGGTGGGCTACCCTCCGTCTCGGTACTAGGCGGGCGGACTGCCGGAGCCTCTTCAAGCGCGGCCGCCTCCGGGTGGGACGACTCCCTTTTGGGAGCGGGTGTCTCCCAGGGGAGCGGGGTCGAGACTGGCCGGGCAAGTTGTCATTCGCGGGCAGCACCTGCAGGTGGATCTTCACAGGCGGGGGCGATGTCATCTGTTGTCGGATTCAGGAGCAGCTGACTGGCCGACGGGGTAGCACCGACCAATACGGGCAGCGGGGAACGCAGCTGGCTGAGCGACAGCAGACCGGGCCCCTCGGCCGCATCGACCTGTCCCTTTGGGACACAGGGGCGTGTGTCACTCACCCTCTCCTCCGATTCTGTTTTCACCTCATGGGCCTGCACAGTCATCACCACTTCCACCATTCCAGCCTCCCATTCCAGCACCAGGAGCTGGAGCCGGGTCCTCAGCCTGCGGCTTAATTGAGCCACCCGAGCTTCCACCCATGCCGCTGTTCCGGGCGTGGGCCTGCTGGATGGGACGGACATCCTACTTGCTCAGCCTCCAGGAACGAGGTATCTTGCAGAGTCCTGGCGTCCCCGCTTTCTATAGCCTCGGCTACATCAGGCAGACACACTTTCGCGCCCCCTTGGTACTCTTCAGCACTTCAGTTTGTTGGGGCGGGGCTTCTCTTTCGCGCCTTCCCTGCTCGGAGAAGATGCTCGAGCGGGAGATTTTCGCTCCAAGATGGCGGCGCTTCAAAATTTTCGGCCGGACGCCGCCAGCGGAGATCACAAGGCGTACTTCTACTGGTAAGTAGAGGGGTTCAATCCTGTTCGTGACGCCAAGTTGTCGTGGGCGGGGAGGACGCCGCCGCTGCTGCGCTCTCGCTAACGCTCAGGTCCGGCGCTGCTGCGGCTGCTGCTGCTTGGTGGCTTGAGCGGTGGGCCGGATCCGGGGACTCGAGCGGCGCTCCTCGCCCGTGAGTGAAAGGGGTGGTTGGTTTGGGGGATTTAGTCCGTGACGCCACCCACGGGTCGTGGTGAAGATGGGCACCACCGCTGCTGGTGACGAGGATCCCGGGAGCGATGGTAGGGAGCAGCTTGGATGTTGTTTTCCCCCTCCGTGGGTAGGGGTTGGTGGTCCCGGGGCCCGATGATGTTGTGACGGGGAGGCAGGGTCGGTGAGGTGCAGGGTTGCAGGGACAGCGCGGTGCGGTGCCGGATGGCACGGGTGTACTCACTCAGCAAGAAAGGTACAAAGTCCTCGGTAAACCAAACGGCTGGATGGACGGGTCCCGCAGCCGGCTGCAGTGCTTCTCCCCGGACAGGTGATGGCGGCTGTCTTTCCCTGCACCTTAATGTTCTCTTTCTGACTACTATGGATTCCCAACGGTAGTCCGCTTCCCGGTGTATGGGTACTGGAAGAGCCCGTTTGCCCGCAGACGCTGGCCCTTGGGTCTCTAGCCTTAGGCGGTAGCTGTATACCCTCACGGTGTGGGCTGTTGCCTTCAATTGGGACATTTGCTGTTGTGAAACCCCTGGGGTTCCAGTCACATTTGGATCTGACTATTGTCGGCGGCTCCAAGCCTGGTCGGGGTCTGATGGCCCTGCCTGTATGTGCTGGGTTCACTTCGCTCCCTGGTCGGTACCGGCGGGCCGTCGCCCGTCCCCGGTCCTACGGTTCCGCGTTGCTCCACCACTCCTGCAGACGGCCACCACCGTCTGCCAACCTTGCTGTCAGTGCCAGGGCCACAAACCCAGACACCCAAGTGCTTGCTCCTCACTCCTCAAACTCCAACACTGTTCTGTCACTTTTCCCACCTCCAGGCCTGTGAACTCCTCGGTAGGTGGGGCCAACCGCTTAGCTCCGCCCCACCTGGTGTGGACATCAGACACTGGAGGGAGGCAACAAGGATTATGTGTTTGGCTGGTGTCCCTGTCTAATGGGGGGTGGGGGGTGTTTGTATGTTATCTGTGACGACCTGGCTAGGCCACTGTAACATGAGAGAGTGAGTGATTGGATATAGGGCGTGAAGGAGAGATCTGAGTCAATTATAACCCCAAGACCGCAGGCGTGCTGCTGGAGAGTATTGGAAGGTCAGAAGACGGAGGAAACACTAGAACTTAAGTTTTTGCCATTCAGTTTTAGATAGATATAGATAGACAATCACTGGTATTTTTTTTAGTAATGCAGGGGTGATGTCAGGAGCGGAAGTGTATAATTGGGTGTCATCAGCATACAGATGATACTGAAAACAAAATCTACTGATGATTTGTCCAATAGGGGCAGTGTATAGAGAGAAGTGGAGGCGGTCTAGCACTGAATCCTCAGGAACCCCGGTAGTAAGGAGAAGAGGGTTGGAAGTAGAGCTGGCAAAAGATAGTGAAGGAGTGGTCAGAGAGGTAGTAGCAGAACCAGGAGAGAGCGGTGTCCTTGAGTCCGATAGAGCGGAGCATATTGAGGAGCAGCTGGTGATCCACGGAGTTGAGTGCAAAAGAGAGATCCAATGAATCGGAAGGCAGTAGTGAACATTAGATTTAGCTGTTAGTAGATCATTAGAGACTTTAGTAACAGCAGTTTCAGTAGAGCTGTAAGGAGCAGAAACCAGATTATAAAGGGTCAAGAAGAGAATTATTGGAGAAATATCAGATTAGATGGGAGTGGACCAAGTGTTCCAGAAATTTAGAGATGAAGGGAAGATTACAGACAGGTCTGTCTGTATTTAGTAGTGCAATTTTGGAAAAGGGATTTTTTTTAGCAATGGTTATATACTGGGATTTTTGAAGGAGGGAAAGATATCAGATGAGACAGAGAGGTTAAATATTTTAGTTAAGTGAGTGGTGACTAGTGACAGCTGTGGAGAGGGACTGAAGGAGATGTGAGGGAATAGGGTCACTGGTGCAGGTACGGGAGAAGATGTAAGGAGCCTGGTAAATTCTTCTTCTGTGACTGGTTTGAAGACAGTAAATGAGCTGGATAAAGTGAAGGAGGGAAGATCATGCATGCCATTAGGAGACTGGGAAAACATTTCCTGTCGTATATGGTCAACTTTTATTTAAAGTACAAGGTTATTAGATTAAAATTACTTCAGCAAGGTTTCAGACAGTAATTTGCTGTACTAATAATCATGTGAATAAAACTAGATATGTCTATGTATAATGCTCTGTATGTTTCTGAATCACTATTAATCATCCAAAACACAGTTAAATTCTAAAACCTTGACAGCTGACATCTTTTCATGTCTATTTATTACCACTCAGTCCTGTATATAAACTCCAATTCACACCTTTGCCTTTTCAGACACTGTAATATTCAGGAGCATTTATGCAGCTAAAGTTCCTAATTTAGTCTTCTCACCGCACAATTTACCATCTGCTGAAAGCCGAGTAAGGTATTTTTGTATGGTGATTTGCATACTGTATGCTGATTTCAAGATGAAACTGATAAACGTAATAATGTGAAATGTCATTTTAAAAGGTAGACAAACAAGGAATAATCAGTTGTTCACTAAATAGAAACTGTTAGCCAATTAACAGACATGCTGGTTCTAGTAGTGAACCAAGCGTGCAGCTAAAAAAATAATAAAATCTGGAAGAATACCCTCCAAGCTGTTTATTAGTTTCTCTCCCATAAACTGATTTGGTATGGAAACTACCTACTGATGGCACAGATTATACCAGTTGATTGTCTACTTACAAATTTAGTTAAAACTTTGTGCTTGAACCATAAGGAAAATGGAAACCCTAAGGTAATACGTCACAGAGTAATAAATAAGCTTGTGACTATGTGAGACATTGTATTCTTGGTAGAAGCAAAGATTCAAAGATTCAAAAGTGCTTTGCCATTCAAAAAGTATGTCATCAATATATCTAGACCATGAGCCTACCGCATCAAAGCCAACTGTGTTCTTGACCACTTCTTTCTCCTACAGCCGCAAGAACAAATTGGCATACGAGGGTGCACATATGGACCCCATAGCTGTGCCCTGGTGCTGCAGGAAAAATTGGTCCTTAAACACAAAAAAATTATGTTATAATGAAAAGTCAAGTAACTCGATAAAAAAATTCAAAAAGATCCTCTTTCAGATTGGTCATGGTAATAAGAAAGTTCTTGATGCCGCAATCCCATGATCATGGCGTATTGACATGTAAAGCGACTTAACGTCATGTTACCAACCACATATTTAGTTTAGGGCAAACATCATTCAGACATCTGAGAACAGCAGTGGTGTCTCTAACAAAATAGGATAGGGTTTCTACAGAATTTTGTAAATAGAAATTTACAAATCTGCATAGACGTTTGCATAAACCCCTTATGCCCGAGACAATTGGTAGACTAGGGGGTTCAGTGATGTTTACTGTTTTTTTGGTAACAAAACAGGGTGTGGCAATAACTCGAAAGTCATTTTTGGCATATCTTTCATTCAAAATGTCATTTAATTTGGCCTTAAATTGAATTGTGGGATTGTTGTAAAGTTTTTTTTTTTTATAACATTGAGTTTAATTTAATTAACAAAATGCTTTGTTCATAAATATCTGTAGGTGATATAACATTTTCATCTTTATCCTCATGGAATAAAGTTTTGGTGATTTTTAAATCACATGTGGATCCATCCTCCTCCTTTGTAATTCATTATTTAATGTGAATTCCATTATTTTACATGATATATCCATTTGCTTCTATGCGCTTTAAAGAGCTTGTCCACTACTTTTTAAATTGATGGCCTATCCTTATGATAGGTCAGCAGTGTATGATCGGCCAGGGTCCGACATCCGGCAACCCCGCCAATCGGCTGTTCTCAGTGCCAATGGCAGTAAAAGGTGGCTGGAAGTAGCCTTTGCCAGGTACTGCCCGTCTGCCTCCTATTCAAATAAATAGGAAATGGATGTGAAGAACCTGTAATCTGCCACTATCAGAAGACTGAGCAGCTCCGGAACTGAGCATTTTCAGCCACCTGCTAATAATGCAAGCGCCAAGAACAGCTTATCAGTGGGGGTGCTGGGTGTCAGACCCCAGCTGATCAGACATTGATGACCTATCCTAAGGATAAGCCATCAATGTAAAAGTAGTGGACAAGCTCTTAAATAGCACTATGAACATGTTATTGAGACATTAGTCTCCCATTCCATTAGGATTTGTTTCTCTCCTACTGCATCTTTGCTTTTCCTCACCTTGCTGTATTTTTTGTCCTCTAATCACTGTAATATTGAAAAATTATTTTTTTTTATAATATTCAATAAGAACATTATTATACACAAATTGAGCCTTCTTTATAGGTTTACATACTTACAGTTTTGAGAAAATAATGACTGACATTTACTGGTCATGACGTTTTTTGTTTCCTAATCTCTTACATTTTTTACCTGTGTTTACAATTTGATTTATGCTTTTTTGTAATGCAACTTGCCTAAGATTCTAAAAAAAAAACTGACTACAAAATGATATTGGTTTTCATTAGATTGCAAAGGTATTTTTCAATTTGACCACAGTGACCTAAAACAAACATGACATGAAACATGAAACGTGATGCATACTGATTATATATTGAAATTATTTGATCAGTTAACTAGTAGCGGTGACGAGCCTGCATTGGAGTTACTGTCGGTCAGCGGTAGGTACAGAATTTGTCACAAGTGTCAGAAGTTACACTGGATGTCGTGGGACATCACTTTTTGGATTACGTCAGAACTTCTAGGATTTATTTTTCATTAATAAATTGGTAAAAGAGGAAGTGTGGGGGAGTGTTTATTTCCCAATTGGGGATTATGTTGGAAGTTCAAAGATTTTTGTTATTAAAAAATTGGTGAACAAGGACGTGTGGGGGAGTGTTTATTCAAATAAACTTTCTTTTTTTTTTTTAACTTGCCGGGTAAGTAATGAAGGAGTCTGATTGATGCCTACCCATTACAAACCCCTGGGCTTGATGCCTGCTATCAATTCGCAGCTGACATCAACCCTAAAAGTATTACCCTGATTGCCTCCTCACCATGGCAATCAGGAAGAGCTGGGTAAAGCGCCAGAACTGGTGTATCTAATGGATGCACCACTTCTGGGGTGGTTGCAGAGTGCTATTTTTAGGATGAGAAGGGCAAAATAACCATGGGCCTTCCCAGCCTGATAATACCAGCCCCCCAGCTGTCTGCTTTACTTTGGCTGGTTATCCCATGATGTGTTGAGTTTTTTTTTATTTATTTAAATTTTAAAAAAATGGCTTGGGATCACCTTTATTTTTGATAACTCGCAAAGGTAAAGCTGACAGCTGAGGGTTGCAGCCCGCAGTTGTCTGTCTTACCTGTGTTGGTTATCAAAAATAGACGGGATTCCATGTCATTTTTTTATCCTTATTGTTCACAGCAGCGGAAAGACAACTTCTGAATGAAATAAAATTGGTTGATTGGCTGTACTGCAGCCTTTCAACAAACTTTATTAACATATGAACAGTACTTGAACATCATACTCGGGCACAAACTTTCTTTAACAATCCGTGTTCGGGTTCAAGACCTGGACACCCGATGTCTAGTACGAACCCTGAACTTTACCGTTCAGGTTCGCTCATGTCTACAGGTAACAACTCTACATACAGATGATCCATCATGCAGAATAAGTGATGTCACAGCAAACCCTGTTCCCTCTCTCTTCACAATGACTTTTGTAGTCACTCAATAGATATGTGAATACAAAAGATGGGATCTATATCTTACCATGTATTTCATGAAACAACTGGAAGTTATAGTCTAAAATGGCCCCAGTGGCCAGTATCAAAATTGCAAGATTTCTATTTTCCATTTGTAATATAAATGTTAAAAAAATGGCCAAACTTTTTAAACACAAAAAAATCTGATTTAATCAATAAGTCATTGTCTGATGATCGCTTTCCTTTAAGGAAGCGTTAGTAGGTCTATGTACTGGATTTTTTACCATTGTACCATTGTGTTTGCTCAGATACGGTTTATTTCCTGAACAAGGTTTTCTTTAGAAATTGTCTTCAGCAGCAACCAAGTGATCCGAGCTAAGAAAATCAAGTACAATTGTCACCAATCAGCAATGTAATAATGTAGCTAAAACCTTTAGGGCTGTGAAGAAAAGTGAGGACATATAAAGTTAGATGCTCATAGCTACAGCTGTGGTTATTCCGGCATCTTAAAATGTACTTCGACCATTGACAGAATACGGGCTGCATTCTCAGTATCTGTATGCTGTGAATATAGGGTGCGGAGTCGCCGGTGGAATCATGAGCCCATTATGACAGCCATTTTTTTCTGTCTATTGACAATACAGTATTCTATTCTTCTGATTGCATTACTATAGCGGCAGCGACTCTCTTCTGTTGTTACTTAAATCACTCCTGATCCTAAAAAAGGAAGCAATTTAGTTAAGAGGATTATATTAGGGAATTATTGTTTTTGCAATTTGCTAATTAACAAATGGAGCTTTACCAACAGTTAATCTGTACTTTACAGTAAATGTAAGATGGCTGTAGATCAGGCAAGACATAGATCTTAGTAAAATAATTCCGTTTGACATTCAGTTATTGACATGTTTTATATTCCTGCTTAAGTATTAAATGTAAATGTGACAAATGTTATTTTTTATGATCTGTTATGAATTGAAGCAAACAACACCGAGGCCTATTTTGCATTTTGCGTGCTTGTCACTCCTGTTATGTGATGTCTCTTACGGTCTCCAGAGCTTAACCTCTCCTCCGGAGAGTCGTTCTGGTTCCTCTAGGAAGAGCTTGATTTCATATTTTTCACAAAAACCTCAGAAGTGATAGAAATGACAGGCTTATTTTTGTGTGAGACATACAATAGAAATTGTTCTTATAATTGCTCTTTAACCTTTTGACTAAGATGTCAGAGAAAAATCTTGTAGTTGTCTTTTTAGGTGGGTGCTGTCACAGGATCCTGACTCTTACTTTAACCTTGCCTATCCAGGGAAAGTGTCATCAGAAAATAACATACCAATTTTGTCAGGTTTTTATATTAACTGTACTTTATTTCTAAATGTTAATTTTTCATTTCATTTTTATAATCACAATCTATATAAAAAAAAAAACAACCCACGTCTTTCAATTTTCCCACTGGCTACTGAGAACAATGAGTCTAGCAACAATAGACCTGACACAGATCCGAATATTTTTTATTTAAATATCTAATGAGTCTGTGCAAAAGTCATTCTAAAGCAGCGTTTCTCAACTCCAGTCCTCAAGACCCACCAACAGATCATGTTTTCAGGTTTTCCTTAATCAGGTTTTCAGGATTTCCTTAATGTTGCACAGGTGATGGAATTATTCCCTTTCTAATATTAAGGAAAACCTGAAAACATGATCTGTTGGTGGGTCTTGAGGACTGGAGTTGAGAAACACTGTTCTAAAGGGAGGGGGAGCAGGGTCAGATGTGACATCACCTACTGTGATTGGTTGAGCCTCCTGTCATGTTTTAGGAGTCAATCCGGTGACCTCTGGCTGCGTAGTTAGGTTCCTTTACTGCTAAGCCACAGTTTGGTCAGTCTCTGTCTAACTGCTGATGGTTATGTTATCTTTGCTCTTTTTACTTTGCTTAGCTACTAGTCCAGTATTTCTCAGTTTCCTAATTTGTCTCTGTCCTATCACAGCTTAGGTGGGGCTATTTATTGTCATCTGCTGGGCAGATGAGTATGGGCAGATGAGTATAGGCAGAAACCTGTTGTATTACATCTCTGTGTTTTCTTATTTACCTTGCCAACACCTTTCCTTTCTTCTCAGTTAGGTTTTCTGGTTTGTTTCCACTGCTTTAATTTATTATACTGATTTATACCCCCCTTGTTTTAAGCTTCCTCAAGTTCAAACAACGTCTACCACTACACACTTTCCCGCTCTTGATTAGTTGTGTGTAGCAGCCTCCTTTTGGGTTCCTCAGGAGGAACGAGTAACCGCTTGATAGCCTTTCAGGGAGCCAGGTCCATGTTGGTGTTTTTAGTTTTGCAGCTAGGGGTTTTCTAGTCTGACCATGAACCAATAGGTTGTGAATGTAGCTGCTGTGTTGTTGTAATACTATTGTATGTTCTGAGGATTTCGATAGCGTTAGGGCAATGACAACCAGAGACGAGTTCTTGGTACAAGATGTTTATAATATGTAACCACGGTAGGTACACAACAGAACAAACACAGCAGAACAAACACACGAAATACTTTCCCGAAACGGAGCGAAGGGAATTCCCGGGACCACGCACCGGACTCCCCCAGGGAGACCACCAGAGCGAACCCCTATACAGGGACTGTCCGGCAATCACCCCGGAAGGCCTAAATGCGCAGCAGCCGGGACACAAGGGGCAAGTGGTAAAGTCCAGGAGTGTCCGTACGGGATGATAGTCCAGAGTGGTTACGAACCGGAAGGAACCGGGCAGAAGTGCTGACCACAGACGGCAGACGGAGTCCGGGCACAGCTTGAAGAAACCGGGTATGGTCCAGAGTCGGTCGGTAGTCTTTCAGGAGGATCCAAAGGCAATCAGGAATTAGAAGCAGCAAGGCAGGAGCACACAGCAAGCAGTATACTCAGGCACTGGACTAGGCTTAGAGGCGGCCTTTTAAGCAGCTGGACAGGAAGTAGGGCAACAGAACAGTAAACTCCATGTTAACCGAGGGCAAGCTTTTGTCAAAAGAGAACTGGAAAACCCGGAAACCTGGCATTACTCCCCCCCCCAGAAACGGCCTCAGGACGGATCAGGGCCTGGCTTGTCCGGGTACCGTCGATGAAACTGAGCAATCTTCCGGGGTGCCCGAATGTTACCCACTGGTTCCCAGGAATCGTCCTCGGGGGCGTACCCCTGCCAACGTACCAGATACTGAAGCCGACGACGATGGAGCCGGGAATCAATAATGTCCTCAACCACGAACTGCTCCTCGCCGTCGACCATCACAGGCGGAGGAGGAGGCACGACACGACCATGAAACGTATTAGGAGAAACGGGTTTGAGGGGAGAAACATGAAAAACCGGGTGTACCTTCAGATGGTGCGGTAACCGCAGCCGACAGGCCGCAGGGCTCACGATCCCGGTAATCTTAAACGGACCGATGAATTTTTGTCCCAGCTTCTGCGAAGGAACACCCAATCTCAGGTTTTTGGTGGATAACCATACAGAGTCCCCTACCTTATACATGGGTGCCGGTTTTCGGTGAGTGTCTGCCGACCTCTTGTAACGCTCCTGAGCCGTAGCCACAGTGTCCTTTAGAATCTCCAGATTTTGTCGTAGCTCTGTCAATCGGTCCTCCACCGCTGGCACCGAAACCGCAACGGGTGACCTAGGCAAAACATTCGGATGGTAACCCAAGTTAGCAAAAAAGGGCGTTACCTTAGTGGAGCTGCTCTGAGTGTTGTTATACGAGAACTCCGCCAACGGAAGCATCTTCAACCAATCGTCCTGCAGATGGCTGACATAACATCGAAGGTATTGTTCCAGGGTTTGATTAGTCCGTTCGGTTTGCCCATTTGTCTGAGGATGGTATGCAGAAGACAAACAGACATCAATCTGGAGTGCCGTACAAAACCCCTTCCAGAACCTAGACGTGAACTGCACGCCCCGGTCAGAGATGATCTCGTCTGGTACCCCATGCAATCGGAATACGTTCTGGATAACCAAATCCACTGTCTCTGCGGCTGAGGGAAGACCGGTACACGGAATAAAGTGAGCAGCTTTTGTCAACCGATCCACCACCACTAAAATGGTATTGTGACCACCTGAGACCGGCAACTCCACAATAAAATCCATTGAGATAGACCCCCAAGGGCGAGATGGCACGGGTAACGGTTGGAGGAGTCCCGTAGGAGCCACACGAGGGACCTTGCACCGGGCACAAACCACACATGAGTGGACATAGTCCTTTACATCCTTTAAACAGGTAGGCCACCAGAAAAAACGGCTCAGAAATTCCTGCGTCTTCTGCACCCCCCTATGACCAGCCAACACGGAGTCATGGACTAACTTGAGAACCCGAAGTCTTACGGCCTCCGGGACATAAATGCGTCGCTCTCTCAACCACACACCATTCCGAAGAACAAGAGTTACATCATTCGGGGGGGCAGCAAGAAATACGTCACCATCATAGGCCAGCTTGATGTCCTTCCACAAGTCCTGGTCCTGGATTACTCCAACGAAATTGGCATCCGATAACACGGTCTGAGACGGGGTTCCAGGCACGGAGTCCACGGCGTGGATTCGGGACAAGGCATCGGCTTTCCCATTACGTGAACCTGGACGGTAGGTAACGATAAAATTGAACTGGTTAAGGAATAGGCTCCAACGGGCTTGCCGTGGAGACAGGCACCTGGCAGACTTAAGAAATTCCAGATTACGATGATCTGTGAGTACTATCACTTGCTGCGCGGCTCCCTGTAAGTGGTGTCTCCATTCCTTAAAAGCTGAAATAATCGCCAACAATTCCTTGTCCGCAATGTCATAGTTCCTTTCTGCAGGGGACAACCGGCGGGAAAAGAAAGCACACGGATGCAAGAGACTCTTGTCCCCAGTCCTTTGAGAAAGGATGGCCCCTAATGCATAGTCGGAAGCGTCGACTTCCACGATAAAGGGAAGTGCGGGATTCGGATGAACTAATATTGGCGCTGAGGTAAAACAAACCTTGAGACGATGGAAAGCGTCCTGGGCCTGGGTGGACCACACAAACTTCTGTCCTTTCTTGGTTAACAGAGTGATGGGACAAACGATCTCTGAAAAGTTACGGATAAAGCATCGGTAAAAGTTGGCAAAACCGACAAAGCGTTGTACCTCTTTGATGTTTCCCGGTTCCGGCCAGTCTAGAATTGCTTGTATCTTGCCAGACTCCATGTTCAGTCCCTGAGGAGAGATGACATAACCTAAGAATTGTATTTGTGAGCAATGGAATTCGCATTTCTCCAGCTTAATGTACAGGTGGTTTTCCCTCAGCCGGGTAAGTACGGTCTTGACGTGCTCCTGGTGTTCCTGTAGGGAATCAGAAAAGATTAGAATATCGTCCAGATAAATCACCATGAATTGGTCCATTATATCCCTAAAAATATCGTTGACTAGATGTTGGAAAGCCGCGGGAGCGTTACAAAGTCCAAAAGGCATCACTAGGTACTCAAAATGTCCATACCGACATCGGAACGCGGTCTTCCACTCGTCTCCGGGACGTATGCGAAGTAGATTATATGCCCCACGGAGATCCAATTTAGTGAATATTTTTGCCTGTTGGACCCTCTCCAATAGCTCAGGAATCAATGGTAACGGATACCGGTTCCGGATGGTTATTTTATTTAGTTCCCGGTAGTCAATACAGGGTCTCAGAGTCCCCTCTTTCTTTTTCACGAAAAAGATGGGTGCCCCTGCTGGTGAGGTAGACGGGCGAATAAATCCCTTGGCTAGACTTTCATCAATGTACTCTTTTAGTGCTTCTAGCTCCGGTGCCGCCAACGGGTAGACATGACCAAACGGGATCTCCGCCCCTGGGAGTAAGTCTATGGGGCAATCATACGGTCTATGCGGGGGAAGCCGATCGGCTTTTCTTTTGTCGCATATATCAGCGAAGTCATGATAAACCGGGGGTAAAACAGGTACCTGTACAGTGCCCTCCGCATTCGGTGTTACTGGAACCGGAACAGTTGGACTAATGGTCGGACCACTCTGCGGTGGGAAGGATATTTCCTTAGTCTCCCAATCGATGACAGGATTTGTAGACCGTAGCCACGGAATACCTAAAATAATCGGAAAATGAGGAGAAGAAATTACCATGAAAACAAGGGTCTCCTGCTGACCTGGCTTCATCACGCATTCTAGCGGTACTGTTTCCCGATCAACTGGTCCAGAGATTAACGGAGATCCGTCTACCGTCTCCATGGTAACCGGTGAGGATCTTTGCTGAGTCCGGATACCGTGTTTCCTGGCAAAAGAAGAGTCCATGAAATTTCCCCCTGCCCCAGAGTCTATCATTGCAGAGGTAGGTATTAGCTGTCCCTCCCACCGGATCTGAATGGGAAGCGAGCAATGGGTATATTTCCCCTCTGAGTCCTTCGGTGAGGTTGACATTACAGTCAAGGGAAATACCGCATCCAAGTGTCCACTTGCCTCAGAGATCTCGGACTCTGCGTCCGTGTTGTCACACTCTGCCATGGCTGCCAATACCTTATTTGGGCGATTTGGACGTTTCGGGCAGTCGATCAAGAAATGGTCCGATTGACCGCAATAGAAACACAAACGCTCACGGAGCCGGTGTTCACGACGTTCGTTGGTCTCTCGCTTTTGCAGAGAGTCCACTTGCATAGGAACGTCCTCGGCCTCCCGTGGCGTCCTGAGAGCGGGTTCTCTGGAAGGAAACGCAAAGTTGTTTACACGGTTTACAGCTGCCCATTTTTCCTGTCTACGTTCCGTCAAGCGGGTATCAATACGCACACAGTGCTGGAGAAACAGTTCAAAATCTCCTGGAGATTCGGAACGAGCTAACTCGTCCTTGATGGTACCGGACAAACCTTTTCTGAAAACAGACAATAATGCATTGTTTCCCCAGTCGGTGTCTACCACTAACCTCTTGAACTCAGTGGCGTATTCAACGACAGAACGCTTTCCCTGACGTAAGGAAAGGAGAGCCGATTCAGCGGTAGCACGGTGATTCGGATCATCAAACATTTGCGCCATTGCGGTCAGAAAGTCATCCAGGTGATTTAAACGGATGTCCAGATTCTCTATCATAGGATTAGCCCAAGCCAGTGCTCGTGAGGTTAATAACATGATTATACATAACACTTTTGACCGGTCAGAACGGTAATAATCAGCATGTACATCAAAAAACAGTATACATTGATTAACAAATCCACGAAACTGACTACGATCACCATTGAAACGGAATGGGGGTAACCTAGGCATACCGGCAGCTGATACGGATGTAGTGGGGACGGCTTCCTGAGCCTCCACTCTGACTTGCAAATCCTGAATAGCCGGACCCAGTACCTGGTGATCATGGCCCAGCTGTGCCTCCACATCTCTAAGTTTAGTTTGTACCGCCTCCATCTCCTGCTGTAAGGAGTTAATCATGGAAAAGAGCTGATCTACTCGTGTCTCAGTCATTGCCCCAGCGAAATCCTCTTATGGCCTGAGTATAATGTAATACTATTGTATGTTCTGAGGATTTCGATAGCGTTAGGGCAATGACAACCAGAGACGAGTTCTTGGTACAAGATGTTTATAATATGTAACCACGGTAGATACACAACAGAACAAACACAGCAGAACAAACACACGAAATACTTTCCCGAAACGGAGCGAAGGGAATTCCCGGGACCACGCACCGGACTCCCCCAGGGAGACCACCAGAGCGAACCCCTATACAGGGACTGTCCGGCAATCACCCCGGAAGGCCTAAATGCGCAGCAGCCGGGACACAAGGGGCAAGTGGTAAAGTCCAGGAGTATCCGTACGGGATGATAGTCCAGAGTGGTTACGAACCGGAAGGAACCGGGCAGAAGTGCTGACCACAGACGGCAGACGGAGTCCGGGCACAGCTTGAAGAAACCGGGTATGGTCCAGAGTCGGTCGGTAGTCTTTCAGGAGGATCCAAAGGCAATCAGGAATTAGAAGCAGCAAGGCAGGAGCACACAGCAAGCAGTATACTCAGGCACTGGACTAGGCTTAGAGGCGGCCTTTTAAGCAGCTGGACAGGAAGTAGGGCAACAGAACAGTAAACTCCATGTTAACCGAGGGCAAGCTTTTGTCAAAAGAGAACTGGAAAACCCGGAAACCTGACAGTTGTTGATGTTATTTCTCCTTCTAGCTAAGTTTGAGTTAGGTAAGTGCATAACACTTGCATTTTCAGCTGTGTATAGAGGTGTTACCTTTAATTCTAATCCTGTCTGTGATGATAATGATGCTTCTGAAAACTGTAAAAAAAAAAGTATGTATGAGTTTAAAACAGCCCCAAAGCAGCCTGTGTGGAAATTGCAAGATTTGTATTCTTTTGATACAGCTTGTTATATAAAAAAAAACCCTATGACAATTAAAGCATATGCAACACACAACCTGAATTACTATTTTATGTGATACATCCCCTTTAAAGGAAATCAAAATAATGATCTTGGTTAATGTGAGTAGATGACCAGATTGGTTATGAACACATATGTTTGAACACAATAGCATCATCATCACATCTAATATATAAAGCTGTGTGTGTGTGTGTGTGTGTGTGTGTGTGTGTGTGTGTCCACTAAAGGAATCCGCACCGTCACATTTACAATTACGAAATTTTACACAGCCACCTTATTTGATTCAGGGAACGTCATAGACTATGTTTTGAGGGGAAATTTTAACCCCACGCATTAGTTGTTCACCCCAATTTTTTTTTACTGTTTGGATGTGTGAGGTAATATATGCTGTTTTGCCAGCCTGGATTTTTATCAGATTTCCTATAGCAACCAATCACAGCTCTGCTTCTATTTTGCTATGGGTTATTAATTGGAGCTCTGATTGGTTGCTATAGGCAATGAAGGACATTCTTAGTATGAGACAGCTTATGTGTCAGTTAATGTTTTGGTGGTGAGAGGGAAAGTGGGAGAAAGACAGAGAGGGAGGGTGGGACAGGGGGAGAGATGGAGATTGGGAGAGTGAAAGGCTTACTTAAGGCCACGTCTCACTAAGCAACATCGCTAGCAACATCGCTGCTGATGGACAACTTTTGTCATGTAGCAGCGATGTTGCTAGTGATGTCGCTGTGTGTGACATCCAGCAACAACCTGGCCCCTGCTGTGAGGTCACTGGTTGTTGCTGAATGTCCTGGACCATTTTTTAGTTGTTGCTGTCCCGCTGTGAAGCACACATCGCTGTGTGTGACAGCGAGACAGCAACAACTGAATGTGCAGGGAGCAGGGAGCCGGCTTCTGCGGACGCTGGTAACCACGGTAAACATCGGGTAACCAAGAAGCCCTTTCCTTGGTTACCCGACATTTACCTTCATTACCAGCGTCCGCCGCTCTCACACTGCCAATGCTGGCTCCCTGCTGCCTGCACACGTAGCAGAGTACACATCGGGTAATTAACCCAATGTGTACTGTGGCTAGGTGTGCAGTGAGCCAGCGCTAAGCTTTACCTTAGTTACCAAGTGCAGCATGCTTCCACGCGTCGCTGCTGGCTGGGGGCTGGTCACTGGTTGCTGGTGAGATCTGCCTGTTTGACAGCTCACCAGCAACCCGTGTAGCGACGCTCCAGCGATCCCTGCCAGGTCAGGTTGCTGGTGGGATCGCTGGAGCGTCGCTTAGTGTGACGGTACCTTTACTATCCCTGGCAATGGCAGGTACTACAGCTAGTACATACATACATTTTACATACATACACTTTGAGGCAATTGATGAGACAAGTTATCTTTGAAAGAAAAGCACATTTTTTTTCAATGAAGTGAACATTAAATTAAAAAGAAATACACTCTACATATTGTTAATATAGTAAATGACTATTATAGCTTCAAATGTCTGTTTTTTAATGCAATATCTACATAGGTGTATAGAGGTCCATTTCCAACAACCACCACTCCAGTGTTCTAATAGTACATTGCGTTTGCTAACTGTGTTAGAAGGATAATGGATGTTTGTAAATCCCTTGAAAACCCTTGTGCAAGTATGTTAACACAGCTGAAAACAGTTTTGCTGATTAGAGAAGCTATAAAACTGACTTTCCTTTGAGCTAGTTGAGAATCTGGAGCATTACATTTGTTGGTTCTATTAAACTCTCAAAATGGCCATAAAAAAAGAACTTTCATGTGAAAATCAACAGTCTATTTTTGTTCTTAGAAATTAAGGATATTCCATGCGAGAAATTGCCAAGAAACTGAAGATTTCCTGCAACGGTGTGTACTACTCCCTTCAGAGGAGAGCACAAACAGGTTCTAACCAAGAGTAGAAAGAGAAGTGGGAGGCCGCGCTGCACAACTGAGCAACAGTACAAGTACATTAGAGTCTCTAGTTTGAGAAATCAATGCCTCACAGGTCCTTAACTGGCAGCTTCATTAAATAGTACTCGCAAAACGCCAGTGTCAACGTCTACAGTGAAGAGGAGACTCCGGGATGCTGGCCTTCAGGGCAGAGTGGCAAAGAAAAAAGCCATATCTGAGACTGGCTAATAAAAGGAAAAGATTAATATGGGGAAAAGAACACAGACGTTGGACAGAGGAAGATTGGAAAAAAGTGTTATGGACATACAAATCGAAGTTTGAGGTCTTTGGCTCACACAGAAGAACATTTGTGAGACGCAGAACAACTGAAAAGATGCTGGAAGAGTGCCTAATGCCATCTGTCAAGCATGGTGGAGGTAATGTGATGATTTGGGGTTGCTTTGGTGCTGGTAAAGTGGGAGATTTGTACAAGGTAAAAGGGATTTTGAATAAGGAAGGCTTTCACTCCATTTTGCAATACCATGCCATATCTGTGGACAGTGCTTGATTGGAGCCAATTTCATCCTACAACAGGACAATGACCCAAAGCACACCTCCAAATTATGCATGAACTATTTAGGGATGAAGCAGGCAGCTGGTATTCTATCTGTAATGGAGTGGCCAGCCCAGTCACCAGATCTCAACTCTATTGAGCTGTTAGGGAAGCAGCTTGACCGTATGGTATGCAAAAAGTGCCCATCAAGCCAATCGAACTTGTGGGAGGGGCTTCTGGAAGCATGGGGTGAAATATCTCCAGATTACCTCAGCAAATTATTAACAGCTAGAATGCCAAAGGTCTGAAAAGCTGGAATTGCTGCAAAGGAGCATTCTTGACGAAAGCAAAGTTTGAAGGAGAAAATTATTATTTCAAGTAAAAATCATTATTTCTAACCTAGTCAATGTCTGGGCTATATTTTCTATTCATTATGCAACTCATTTGATTAATAAAAGTATGATTTTTCATGGAAAAGAAAAAATTATCTGGGTAACCCCAAACTTTTGAACTGTAGTGAATGTTAAATTCCTTGGTATTTATAGTGGAGTGGTGAAAGAGGATTTATAGACGATGTTATCTGCAGACTCCCTACTAGTTTCCAGCTATCAAGAGTACAAAGGTTTAAAAAACAATTTATAAGGCCTCAAGACTTAATGAAATCACAGCACGAGTGGTATAGTCATTTACCATTATGTATGTACTGCAGTCAGAAGAACATCATATTGTACAGACCTACTATGTAATAACAGATAGTAATCACTCACATCCCTCTCTGTCTCCAGTGGGTCCACAATTGAATCTCTATCTTGTACATATCGTGGTAAATTTGATAGGCAGCCAGCTAACCTAATCAAAATGTTTATGAAGTGTGGGAGGAAGTTTGGTGCTCACGACAGAAACAGCTGAGCCAATATACTATCTATAAACCATGATCTTATAACCAAAGTGCAGTGAGAACGACTGACCAAATCTTCACAGAATATGGTAAAGAGCCAAAATCACACCAACATAGTGGCATCATTTCTGAATCATTGATTAAACATACACCAAACTCCAGGAACACCTGGGTAAACCTCAAGATGTCTTAAGATATTTTTTAGACTAAAAAGTTTCAATTGTAAGTCAATATAAAAAGTGTTTCTATTATGTTTATAATAAAACTTAAAAATGCATTTCATGGCCCATGGACATGGTGTATGCAATCAATCATAATGGTTCACTACACATGTGATAGGTGGACGTTGGAGTAAGCAATTAGCTTGTGTGTGGTGAGGTCACAGGAACCTGTTAGATATGTTTTTTTGTCAGCTCCCACAAGCTATTTTCTAAAGAAAAATGGAAGTAGGCATCTTGTATTTTGGGGAAGGGATTCTTATGTATAGTATTTGGTAAGATGAGAGATAATGTCAATGGGACCCTTACTGATGTGTATTGATTTACTTCACCACTAGCTATGGATAAGAACCAACAGTGTATAATCAGTTGCCTGAATGGCCAAACAGGTCTAAAGTCAATATAGAGCTTTCTGCCCCAGTAGTTAGCATGTATAAGTGACCATACACCAGACTAGAGATTAGTTCCGGCACAGGTTCCCCTAATGCCTCCAAATCTACTGTGATTTATGAAGACATGACCTCAAGGACTTGAATTTCCAATGCATCCCATAGATGTATGATCAGACTCAGATCTGATAACTTTGGAGTCTGAGTCAAGACCCTGAACTTCAGACGATTTCTGATGGGCAAACCTTTGATCCACACATGAATCAGTGAGCCTTGGGCACCCATGTTCCTGCTGCGGGTTCAACAGTTAGACCTTTCTTGTACAACTTTTAGTAGGCACTAACCACTACACACTGGAGACACCCCAAAAGACCTGTTATAAACCAGTGCTCTAGCTGTCATAACGCAACCCTTCCCAAAGTTGCTTTGATCCTCCTTGCATTTGTGGTGCCCCTGAGGCTTCAGTCACTACAAGGTACTGCATCTCTTTTAAGATGTAGTACTCATCCCGGGTAAGGAGAAGTTAATCGCTGGTGATTCTCACATTCACACACCACAAACAGTTAGGTGCCTTCCCACTGAGGGGAAGGCCTAGGGTAGGCAGGGGGGTTGGCCATCAGGAAGCATGAAACTTTCCCGGTCACTGGAGCCAGCCATCTGGATGGCGGACACCACTTGGGGAAAAGGGAAGGAGCATCTTCACACATAGAGTTAGTTAGCCCCAGGCACAGCTTAGGGTGAGACGCACTTGGGGACCTTTGTCCACTTTCTTCTACTTCACACTTCTGGGAGCTCCATAGGGCCCGTGGCTTGGAGCATCCAGCTCAGCCCGGGTTCTCTACAGCTACATGGGATTCCAGGGTCTGCGGCGACTGCAGGAAACAACCATGACCCATTCCATATTCCACCTACACCGGGATAGGAGGGACCCACACCAGAAAGGACTTAGTGGGAACACTGGCGATGACCTCAAATTGCTTGGAATCGGCTGGGGCCCATCAAAGCACTGACCAGTGGTTCTGAAGCGGCAACTGGGTTACTTAAAGAACTGTGAGTAAAACACCTGGAACACTCAGAGACTGTGTCCGTCTGTCCTTGCCGGCGCCGCTGCCCCGCACTTCGGCTCCCACCATTACTACTCCCCTCATCATCCTCCCTGGGGCCCTCTCCAACTGTGAGGAGCAGGGACACCTTAGCTGCTACTACCATCCGCCCAGGAGGACAGCGACAGCAGCGGCGGCCCATACCCTGGCCGCATACCACAGGTAGCGTCACGAAAGCAACTTCCACCATCCCCCTTTTCCACCCATCTCCCTCCGTGTACATCTCAGGGTCACAAAACCGGGCAGGGCCACCCATGACATTGCCCCTGATCCTCACCGACCCGGCGACGAGTATTTTCCCCCAACCCCCTGGGGTGCTACACATTCACCTATATTTACTCCTTCCAGCAGATTAATGTCCAGATCTGGCTTCTGCCTATTATATTGCACACCATGTCAGATGCTATAGTCACAAGATAAGCAATTATTCACATCACCTGGTATCAAATTTATGACTGATCACTGCACATAGAGCCACAATGCCCCAGTAATATCCATATAACATAAAAAGATCTGGACACCTGATGCATCCACTTTTTTTAGGCCTGTTTCACACATCCGTGATTCTGGTACATATGTGACAGTTTTTATACATACCAGAATCATGGACATACGCAGACCCATTAAAATCAATGGGTCTGCGCACACATTAGTGATTTTTTACTGACCATGTTTCCATGAGGCGTACACGCGTGTCTGTGTGCTCTTCACGTAGACATGTCCATTTTTTTTCTAGCATCACTGATGTCCCACGAACCACACTATTGTGTGATCCATGAAACACGTACGAAAAAAACATGGACATTGAAAATAAAAAGCATTTTATACTCGCCTTCTCCATCGAAGCTGTCTTGCCTCAGCTGGCTGCTGCTTCTGAGCCAGCTCGTTATGGTCATGCATATGCATTTATGCACGACACTGTGACCCGGAAGTAGTTGCAGCGGCGGCCAGAAACACAGCAAAGCCGAAGAGTTCAGCACCATGGACAGCAGGAGCGTGAACAGGTGAGCTTATCGCCATGTGCAATCACGGATGATGGATCACGTATCATGGATTGCACATGGACAACCCACGTGTGCCGTGGATCACGGCACACGGAGGGACATATACGTTTTTACACGTCAGTGAAAAAGTCTCTGTTTTTCACTGACATGTGAAACAGGCCTTAGGCTGAGTTGACATGTACAGTAATCATCCGTTAGAGTGCGCTCACACGAGCGTGAAAATCGGACGAGCGCAATGCGAGAAAATCTCGCATTGCACTCAGACCTATGTTTGTCAATGAGAGAGAGTAGTTAGTCAGCTTTTCTCGCATCCAGATTCTGGATGCGAGAAAAGCGGCAGCATGCTGCGATTTTCTGCTTGAGCCGTATCCCTTGCATCCATTCCAGGAAATTGGTGAGAGAGATACATCGGATTGCACTCGGATGTTATCCCAGTGCAGTGCGCTATACGCACAGGCTGACAATGGAGGAGATGGGGGATTAACCCCTCCCTCTCCTCCGCAGCACCCGTCTTCAGCTTCACAGCTGTGACATGATTGCAGGATCGGGTCACAGTCGCATGACACTCGGCTCACGCTCACAGCAGAGCCTGAGCCGAGAGTCATTGGCATGTCGCATCAGATGCCATACTCTCGTCTGAGTCCAGTCTTAGAACGGATTGTGCAGAAATCCATTGGCAAAAAAGTTGTGCAGGCAAAAATTGTAAAAAAATGATTTCTACAGGATCTGTTTTTTTAAAGATGGGAGTCTATGGAAAATGGATCTGTCAACTGATTGCTATTTATCTTCCATTTGAAACTGATTCAGTAAGGAAAAACGGATCCTTTACAAATGCAAAAGAACGGATGGCTAAATAGCAATCTGTTAATGGATCCGTTTTACATAGACTTCCATTTTATAATACAGATCCTGCAAAAATAAATTTTTTCAAAACGAACAAATATGTTCTGCTTGCACAACTATTTTGCCAATGGATTGCTGCTGGATCCGTTGTAACAGATGATTACAGGACATGTGAACATAGCCTAAGGGCAGCGTTACACGAGACGATATATCGTGCGATCGCACCCACCCCCGTTGTTTGTGCGTCACGGGCAATTTATTGCCCGTGTCACACAATGTCGTTAAACCCCCGTCACACGTACTTACCTCCCTAACGATGTCGCTGTGGGCGGTGAACATCCTCTTCCTCAAGGGGGAGGGACATTCAGCGTCACAGCGACGTCACACAGCGGCCGCCCAATAGAAGCAGAGGGGAGGAGATGAGTGTGACGTAACATCCCGCCCACCTCCTTCCTTCCTCATTGCCGGCGGGACGCAGGTAAGTTGTTGCTCGTCGTTCCCGGGGTGTCACACGTAGTGATGTGTGCTGCCACGGGAACGACGAACAACCGGCGCGTAGAAGGAGGAACGACATTATGGAAATGAACGACGTGTCAACGAGTAACGATAAGGTGAGTATTTTTGCTCGTTAACAGTCGTTCGGAGGTGTCACACGGTACGACATCTCTAACGATGCCAGATGTGCGTCACGAATTCCGTGACCCCGACGACATATCACACAATATATCGTACCATGTAACGCCGCCCTTAGTCTCAAAATCTTGTGTCCCGTTATATTTTGCTGATGTATATTTTAAAATACTCTTTGCATTTTAACTTCAGAATTTTACAGATATTAATCACAAGAACTATGTCAAATGCCTTGGGTAATAATTAAATACAAATGCATAAAAATTTCATAGTAGTTAATGGTATTAGGAAAAGCAAAGTGATGAACCATCCTGCTATGAGGAGAATAAAAGCCTTGTTCTCCATCTTTTAGTGTAATCTGTGCTCCTATTCAGCTTTTTTAGATGTTTTTCAAGTCTCCTGTCCTTAAAATGCTCGTTTGTCCCAGAGATGACGTATCGTGCAACCCCTGCAGCCGTTGATTGAATTGGACAGTTCAGCTGATTTAGCCACCTGAAGTCATTTCTCCTCTGCAGTGAGTTATCACTCCTTAGTGTAATAAGTGACTCATCCATTGCCTGACTTTTCACTTCTGATATAGATCATTGTATTCCCTGAGGTCAGATAGTCTGTGCTGACACCAAAATAATATCTTGCAAGGATTACGTTCTTTACCATGCCCTGATTGCGCTAATCTATATCACCTTACGTTATTGGCATTCACTTTATGAGCTGATCGATAAACATACTATAAATCTTATAATATTTTCTCAAGCATTGGCAAGTCTGTTATACAAGTTCTTGCTTACAGAGAGAAGGACATAGGCCAAGAGCCCAAGATTTTTATTTTAAACATTCCAATCATGTTTAGGCAATGTGTAGTTGTCATAAAGCATTTATGTTTAGCATTTACTCCATATCTTATATTTAGATATAGTACTGTCCAAACGTTGTAGGCAGGTGAGTAAAAAAATGCAGCAAAGTAAGGCTATGTGCAGATTTGGTGCAGACATTTTCTGCACCCTCTGACAGAAAAATGTAACAGGAAAAAAATTCCAGCGAATGATCACGTTTAAATATAAGATAAAAATTCACCTTTTATTATAAATATAATTAAAAAACAAAAGTACTAACGTATTCCTGGCAATACATTAAATGCAGTGCATGGTGGAAAAATCAGATAACGTGTTTCAGCTTCAAAATCATAGCTCGTGGTGAAGGCTCTTTAAGCCGAAACACGTTATCTGATTTTTCCACCAAGGACTGCATTTAATGTATTGCCAGGATTACTTTAGTACTTTTGTTTTTTAATTATATTTATAATAAAAGGTGAATTTTTATCTTATATTTCAATGTGATCCTTTGCTGGATTTTTTTCTGTTACATTTTCACTGCTGTGTGGTGGCTCCTGGCTCTTCCGAGCATGGATTACTAAAGACTGATTTGTAACCAAACAACTAAACTGGTGAGCTGAATATATTTTTCTTTTATTTCTGACAAAAAAACGCACCAACAAACACATTTTTTTTTGGGTATGTTTTTGTTCCATGCGTTATAGAAGCCAATGGGTTGTAGGGCTAAAAAACAGAGGCAAAAACGCACCAACAATTGACATGCTGCAGGTTATTTTCTGCACCAAATCTGCAAGGAAAAAATAAGCAATGTGCGCACAGAACTTTATAATTCTCCTTGAATTTGTTGGCATAAATATAGGCATGCAGATTTGTGACATTATCTACATTAAAAAAAATGCATCAAATACACACTATGCGCACAATGCCTTATGTTTTGTTTTGGTTTTTTTGTTTTTTGTTTTTTTAAATTGATGTGTTAGTAGTTTTTTGTTATCAGTAAATAAAATGCTAAATGAATGAACAAAATTTAAATCCAAATCAAATCAATATTTTATGTGATCTTTCTTTGCCTTTGAAACAGCATCAAAGCATCAATTCTTCTACACACACAGCACGAAGCATCTCAGCAGGGAGGTTATTCCAAACATCTTTGGAACCTAGCCACAGATCTCCTGTAGATGTGGATTTGCACAAAGTCTTCTGTCCCTTTATGTAATCTCACTTGGTGATGTTGAGATCCAGGCTCTGTGTCAGCCATATCATCACTTCCAGAGCTCTTTGTTTTTCTTATAGAGAATCTGTCAGCAGGTTTTTGCTCTGTAATCTGAAGACAGAAAACTGTAATTGCTAAGGCCTGTTTCACACGTCAGTGAAAAACACAGACGTTTTCCACTGACGTGTAAAGAACGCATATATCCCTCCATGTGCCGTGCTTCACAACACACGTGGGTTGTCCATGTGCAATCTGTGATCTGTACTCCATAATACGTGATTGCACATAGAGATAAACTCAACTGTCCCTGCTCCTGCTGTCCGTGGTGCTGAACTGTTCAGCTCTTCTGTGTTTCCGCCCCTGCTGCAGCTACTTCCGGGTCGGCTGTGCCTGCATACATGAATATGCATGCCAGTAATTAGCTCTGAAGCAGCAGCCAGCTGAGGCCGTAGACAAGCAGCGCTGGAGAAGGTGAGTTAAAAATACTTTTTATTTTCAATGTCCGTGTTTTTCTGGTACATGATTCATGGATCCCCCATAGTGTGGTCTGTGGGACATCACTGAGGCCAGAAAAAAACGGACATGTCTCCGTGTGGAGCACATGAACAGGCGTGTACGCTGCTCGGAGACATGGTCAGTGAAAAATCACTGATGAGTGTGCAGACCCATTGATTTTAATGGGTCTGCGTTTGTCCGTGATTCTGGTACGTATAAAAACTAGCACATACGTACCAGAATCACTGATGTGTGAAACAGGCCTAACACACGGATTTCAGCAGTGTGCTGTTGTTTACCTGCAATATTTGTTTGAACTTTAGTAGATTATCATTGGACTACATCAGCTTCTCCGCCCCAGCATGCTCCCTGCTGTGATTAGCAACTCACTGACTATAGAGTTTGTATATTTAATGTTCACACTGAACATTAAACTAACAAAACCTAAGATAAAAATAATATAGGCATATCCCCTGCTATAAATAAGTTAAAAGCAATAGTGCCTATAAATAAATAACATAGGGTACTTAGCGAACACTGTTTTTTATCAGAAAAGCATAAAGCCATCCCTCTGCAGCAAGTTGTACCCAAATCGGGATGGTACCTACACTTTCTAATGCTTAAAACTTCATCATCTTTTGGTAAATTCACCTTACCATGTTCTTTAAATTCACTTTAATGGCCAATGTGAGCATGTGCTTATAATGTGCATGTATACCAACTCATAATCTGGCTTATTCTTTTGGTTTTGCTGTAGTCTCTTGTACTTCGTACAAATAGAGTGTGGCCCCCTTTTCATTGAGATGGGCATTTCATTTATAATCCTTCTTATGGCTGTATCCCTGGTCTGGACCCAGGAACTCTCAGCCCGTATTCACATTGAGGTTTGTTCTGACAAATTGTAAAGGTTTTAACATTAGAGAGTGTAGATACCATCCCATCCCCAGAAATCTAAAGGGTGCTTTACACGCTGCGATCTCGCTAGCGAGACCGCTAGCGAGCGTACCCGCCCCCGTCGGTTGTGCGTCACAGGCAAATCGCTGCTCGTGACGCACAACATCGCTAACACCCGTCACACGGACTTACCTTCCCTGCAACGTCGCTGTGGCTGACGAACCGCCTCCTTCCTAAGGGGGCGGTTCATGCGGCGTCACAGCGACATCACACAGCAGCCGTCCAATAAAAGCAGAGGGGTGGAGATGAGCGGAACGAACATCCCGCCTACTTCCTTCCTTCCTCATTGCGGGCGGCTGCAGGTACGGGGTTGTTCCTGCGGTGTCACATATAGCGATTTGTGCTGCCGCAGGAACGTCAAACAACCTCGCTACTGACCAGACAACGATTTTTGGTAAATGAACGACGTATCACAGACCAACGATTTTTGCCTCTTTTGCGATCGTTTAAGGTCGAACATAGGTGTTACACGCTGTGATGTCGCGAACAACACTGAATGTGCGTCACAAACACTATGACACCGACGATATATCGTTAGCGATATCACAGCGTGTAAATGGCCCTTAAGTGATACATCATTGGATTCAGGGTCTCTTTACCTACATCATGCTGCTCTCAGATGAGGTATCAAAAACCTGGTGACAGATTTCCTTTAATGCTGATGATAGCAATTAAAGAAGCAAGTTTTAATCCTCTTAAAATCTTCAAGTCACCATATTATTATTACTGTATGATGACTGTAATATAGTAATGCTTATTTAATGACATTGGATGTGTTTGCAGTCACTGTCCTGCAGAAAAAAAAATTGGAGCCAGTATATACGTTATACATAGGATAATGAAGATATATTATGTATCCTAGCAACTATAAAGCTGTCCCCTCCGTTATTGCAGTTGCCGCTACATGATAATTTAGTAAAGCATGTACACGATGCCACATTATATCTGTCAATCTCTAGTGCCCAAGGCTCCACTTTGATGTAGTGTTTTTTGTGGGAAGGGCACATTATAAAGGGTAGTGATAAAAATGAAGCATTTATTTTAATGAATTTGATGTTCTGAATGGTCTAGTAATAACCTTTATTTTAAATACTAAACACTTTATAAAAATGATCTCAATGACATTGGGTCCTGTGCCAATCACATGGACTTAAGGCCTGGTACAAGAGACGATTTATCGTGTGATCGCACCCGCCCCCGTCGTTTGTGCATCACGTCGCACAAAGTCGTTAACCCCCCGTCACACGTACTTACCTCCCTAGCGACCTCGCTGTGGGCGGCGAACATCCTCTTCCTGAAGGGGGAGGGACATTCGGCGTCACAGCGACGTCACACAGCGGATGGCCAATAGAAGCGGAGGGGCGGAGATGAGTGTGACGTAACATCCCGCCCACCTCCTTCCTTCCTCATTGCCGGTGGGACGCAGGTAAGCTGTATTCGTTGTTCCCGGGGTGTCACACGGAGCGATGTGTGCTGCCACGGGAACGACGAACAACCGGCACGCAGAAGGAGGAACGACATTATGAAAATGAACTACGTGTCAACGAGCAACGATAAGGTGAGTATTTTTGCTCGTTAACAGTCCTTCGGAGGTGTCACACAGTAGGACATCTCTAACGATGCCGGATGTGCGTCATGAATTCCGTGACCCTGACGACATATCGCACAATATATCGTACTGTGTAACGCCGCCTATGGTGTCTTTTATCATACCACGCCTAAAATAATCCGAAAATAATTTATCCATGACCTATTCCACATACATATACTGTATACTAAAACATTTAGCATCTTTAGCCCAGAGCTTCTCAAACTTTACCTACTGAATCATATGTATTTCACCAAATTACATGGAAGGAGGTTGGGTTTTGGATGGAAGGTTAAAGCAAAAAATGTTATTCCACATAGAAAACTACAAATGCGCAGCAATAGTTGTATTTGTTTTGCAGTTCAAAGGCATTCCTGATTGTATTCTTAAGAAATTAAAAATTTGTGCCAACCTGAAATTCACTTTAAACCTTGTTTAGAATTCCCATTTTCATGAATAATATAAAGGTATTCTGAATTAATAGAGGAGCATCATCTGTCTGGGATTCTTAGCTCCTGGCCACAATGGGGAGAGGTTACAAGAAACTCCTCTATCTGGAGCATTGTGCTGCACACATCATAATTCATCACCTATGCAATGCTAATGAAAAGCTAAAAACATGGTCTGTGGGGGTGGTCTTGAGGCCTGGAGTTTGGGGACTCTTCTCTGGAGGACCTGACCTGTCCAGCATTACAGAACTCCTTGATTTATGAAATGCTGGAAAGAAAAGATGGCACAAATAGGATCTTATCCCATATGGAGGAGTAGCAGGTATATATGGAATTGCTCACCTGAACAGGTTGTGAGAAGTCACAACTTCTATTGCTGGCATGCAAAAGATGGCCGCTTCGGCCCCCAAACAAGTGTAAAATGTGAGCTGGAGAAGAAAGAGTTAAACCACCGTGCTCAGAGGAAGGATGAAACCATAAGAATGACTTGTGATTTAATTCAACAGGTTTCAGAGATAAGATATCTCCTTCTTTGGGAAAATCACAGTGTATCTCTGAATCAGAACAATCAGTGCCTTTTGAAAAGACAAAAGGCGCAAACTAGGCGTCTTATTCTGGTGGAACCAGTGTAAGGCCCCTTTCACACGCACGTGTCTCCGGTATGTGCTGCTAGGTCCATGCCCGCATGTACTGGAGACACGGGCACACGTAAACCCATTAAAATCAATGGGTTTATGTGCACGCACGTGTTTAGCCATTGGCCCGTGCCTCCGTGTGGAGCACACGTGAGCCCGTGTGCTCCACACGGATGGATGTCCGTGTTTCTCTGGCAGCACTGGTGTAACACGGCCCACATACGGACCATACAGATGTAGTGTGGATTCGGTCCCGTGTGACACGCGCCAGAGAAAACTCACGTGTCAGAGAAAAAAATAACAAATCATTACTCACCTTTTCCAGCCCTGCAGTCTCTGCCGCTGCTGTCACTTGCTGCCGACCGCCGCTCATTATGCTCACTTCACTGCGGCCGGAAGCAGCAGCAGCGGGGAGTCGACAGGGCTGGAGACCGAAGTTCAGCACCACAGACAGCGACGCCAGGGACAGGTGAGTTTAAAGTTCTCGTTCTCCGTGTGTTATCACGGATAACACACGGAGAACACACGTAGTGCCATAAACATGGCACACGGAGGGGAAAACGCACCTTTGACACGTCCGTGAAACACATGCGTGATTTTCACGGGCGTGTGAAGGGGGCCTAAGAGGGTGTAGGGAATCTCTCACCTGGGTAAGTCGTGCAAGTTACAACTACTGTAGATCGCTTGTTAGCGTGAAAAACCGGCTGCTGCAGCCCCACGGGGTGAAGTTATTCAGTGAAGCAGGAGAGAGTAATAGTATTGCCGCACTACTGGATAGATTCAGAAGAACTTTCATTAAAATCAGCAGGTGGTAAGCAACTTGTCATGATAACTTGTCAGGTATTCGCGCCCTTTTTCAAAACCGTAATAACCTATATAAGGATGTATTTCGATTACCTTTCAATGTACATTGCTATTGATGGCTCCTGAAGAAGGTGCATGCTAGCTCCGAAACACGTAGAGCAATGAACAATAAAACCTGCTGATTTTAATGAAAATTCCTCTGAATCTATCCAGCAGCGCGGCACTTACAACGCTTCTCTTCTGCTTCACTGAAGTATATCTCTAAAGAAGGAGACATCTTATCTCTAAAATGCATTAAAATAAACCACTTTCAAGTCATCCTTATGGTTTCATCCCTTCTTGGCAGCGCGGTGGTTTAATCCTTTATTCTCCAGGTCACATTTTAGAACTCCTTGATTGGAATGGATACTGTTTAATGCCCAATTTAACCTGTGGTGGTGCTTCTGTTAAAGCCGGGCTCTTTTTCCTCTCAGGTAGCTGTGGTGGATCGGCCGATTCTGAGAGTAACGCTTAACACACCAAGACAAGACAGGTCCGTAGTGTATTAAATAACTCTGTTTAATAGCAATAATGGGAAGGTTTTTATACCTTTCAAGCTGATTACGCAATATGAGACATGTGATATGGTTGCACAAATAAAGAAGTAAGAAATAAATTAAGTGTTTTATCATTTGATCACAGATAGTCTCAATAGTGGAATACTTTACGATCTGCATATGTACAAGATGTCATTGTTGGAAGCGAGCAAGCTATTTAATAAGTTCTCATGTACATGTGATGCCCTGGACCCCAGGGGTCACAGATCAACACCACATACACACACACCCCTCCCCCGGTCAGGAACACAAGTCAAACAAAACCCTTGTTGCCTCCTTCCAGGGTCTGATGTCCACACCAGGTGGGGCGGAGCCAGGCAGTTGGCCCTGCCCACTGAGGAGTTCACAGGCCTGGAGGCGGGAAAAGTAGTCAGTTGAGTAGAGTAGTTGAAGTGGAGAGGTGGTAGTGAGAGGAGGAAAGACTGTGTGTGTCTGGGTCGGAGCCCAGGCACAGTCAGCAAGGGCGGCAGACGGTGGTGGCCGTCTGCAGGAGTTGGTGGAGGTTTGCGGAACCGTAGGACCGGGGTCGGGCGGTGGCACTCCGGTACCGAACCGGGGAGCAGATTGAAGCCAAGCACCAAGGCAGGGTACTCAGACCCCGACTAGGCTCGGAAGCCGCCGTAAAGGTCAAATTCTCTGATTGCGGTCTGGACCTCATGGATTCATTCCCAACCAAGTCCCATCAGAAGGCAACAGCCCAACCTGTCTGGATAAGAGCCACCGCCAACGGCCAGAGATCCAAGGGCCAGCGCCTGCGTGCAAAACGGGCTCTCCCGACAGGTACAAGCCGGGGAGCGGACTACCCGTGGGAATCCATAGGAGTCAAGTCAAACACTTACACATAGGTGCAGGGAAAGACAGCCGCCACCAACCCGACCGGGGAGAGTGAAGAAACCGCAGCTGACTGTGGGCCCCGTCCATCCAGCCGTTTGGTTTATCAGAGACTCTGTTCTTGTCTACCTGAGTGAGTACACCAGTGCCATCCGGCACCGCGCTGCACCGCAACGTCACACCCGCGTCCACGCTGCCTCCCCGCATCGACACCTGCACCTATAACCCTCCTCCCTAACCGGGGCCCCGGGACCAACAGCCCCTACCCACGGAGGGGTCAACACCTTAGCTGCACTCCGCCATCGCTCCCGGGATCCCCCGTCACCAGCAGCGGTGGTGCCCACCATCACCACAACCCGTGGATGGCGTCACAACCGACATCCCACCACCAAACCTCCCCCCTTTTCACTCGTGGGCGAGGAGGCGCTGCTCGAGCCACTGAGGAGCAGAAGCACCGGACCCGAGCGCCAGTGAACCCCCAGGCGAGCGGCGTTCCAGACCCCTCCGCCCACGACATACACAACTATACAAAGGAACCTATGCAACTTTGAAGTTTTGCAAACTCTAAAATAGCATATTTATTGAAGCTCCATATGCCACTGATTTCTTTAAAGGTATGTTTGCTACCATGATATGTATTATCAGATACCACACCAGTGGTATTTTGCATCCAGAATCATAAAATGTATGTGTTGGACTATATAAATCCTGCAGAATTATGTTGGAGACTTTATTGAGCAGACAGTGTTTAGAGTTGTGACCATAATACACTCCTTCTACGCCTCTGGAATTCCAAATTAATAACAATTGTTTTACAAATGCTTGGGAAATCAATACAGCACACACACTTTCTAGTGTACTGTTTTATTAGTACATGTGACCAGTTTATATAACATCATATAAAAAGGATAAATTGGCTCCAACTTATGAGTCAATAGAAACAAAAGGGGCATGAAAAGAAATGTGAAACTTCCCCGCCCATCAGTGCTAGCTGAGCCCTCTGACATCATTATCTATAGGACAAGATGGAAACTATAAGGACAAAATGGATTATATTCAATGAGTTTATTAATACTGCTTTGTAAACTTTCTCAGTTGTTTTGATTGTTAGTTCTTTCATGTAATCCTCCATGTTGTGATGATGAAGATAAACCTTCCTTTAAGTCCTAATTAAATTAGGTCCTTCTACAATGATTCAATTCTGAATGATTCTGCTGAAAGCTGAGATCTGCAGCATTACATGCAACAGCACACAACGTTCCTATGGCTCTGGCTTGTACGTAGTGCCTGAAGGTTTGAGGAGTTTTTTTTCCCACCACAACAGCATTAGAGGGGTTTTTTTCCCATTTATTTAAGTAAATGAGTATTTTTATTTTTATCAGGCAGTTGTTTTATACAGCACAATGCTCTAGGTAGGAGCTTTATCTCTTTGTTTTCTACATTATCTTCATTTTCCAAGTACTATAAAAGAAAAAAATGTAATAAAAACAGCAAATCCATTGTACATTTTGTACAGAGATAGTCTGAAGAACAATTTATAGAATTAAAGACGTCATCGTAGAAACAATTAGATGTGACTATAAAGTCTGATTTCAGAGTAAAAAAAAGGTTAGGAAGGTCACAAAAGTACAACAGATAATGTTCTGATATTGATTTGTGTTCTTGTTTCTGGCTTTATAATTTGCTTAAAAACAAAAAAGTGAGCCGGAGTATGAGATGGTATACATGGTACTTGTGAGACCATGTTCACACTGGCCATGAGACAAAGAGAAACCAAGGAAAAAATTGTGAAAAAATACCCTGCTGTAACTAAATAAAAGCATAGTGCATATAAACATAGGGTACTTAGTAAACACTGTTTTTGATCAAAAAAAGCATAAAGCTATCCCACCAACGCCAAGGTGTACCCAGTTGGGATAGTACCTACACTCTCTAATATTAAAACCTTACCATGGGTCTAAAATAGGCCTCAATGTGGCTAAGGGCTGAGAGCGACCGGGTCCCAACAGGACACACATAGTCAGGGGGATTCACAGAATGAAATGTCCAGCTCGCTGAGAAGGGGGCCACTCCCTGTTTGTACTGAATACAAAAAAACTACATAAAAACAAAAAAGTGAGCCGGAGTATGAGATGGTATACATGGAACTTGTGAGACCATGTTCACACTGGCCATGAGAAAAGAGAAACCAAGGAAAAAATTGTGAAAAAATACCCTGCTGTAACTAAATAAAAGCATAGTGCATATAAACATAGGGTACTTAGTAAACACTGTTTTTGATCAAAAAAAGCATAAAGCTATCCCACCAACGCCAAGGTGTACCCAGTTGGGATAGTACCTACACTCTCTAATATTAAAACCTTACCATGGGTCTAAAATAGGCCTCAATGTGGCTAAGGGCTGAGAGCGACCGGGTCCCAACAGGACACACACAGTCAGGGGGATTCACAGAATGAAATGTCCAGCTCGCTGAGAAGGGGGCCACTCCCTGTTTACTAAGTACCCTATGTTTATATGCACTATGCTTTTATTTAGTTACAGCAGGGTATTTTTTCACAATTTTTTCCTTGGTTTCTCTTTATAATTTGCTTCATTTACTTTTTATCCCATCAAATGAAGTGTAACAGAACCCAAGAGGTAAAAGTAAATGTAGAAAGAAACTGGCAAGTAATCTGATTGATCTAATTTAATCCCTACCTTAGGAGCCTTGTAAAGCATGTCACTTTTATAAGCACATTCTGCTTTCATAGCAAAATGTCACTGCCTTGCCTAAAATCACACCAGGCAGAATGACCTATATTGTAAAGGAAACAATATGATATTTTGTAATGAAAGTCAATGTGTGAAAACTTTGTAGTATTGTGTCTGAATCATTGCCGCGAGCAAAGTGCTGCATAACCCTACAGTTATTATGGTATGCCATTCTTAATATAGTTAAAGTATAGTAAACGATAGATTTATATTAGTTTTTCAAAAAATAGAACACTCACAAATCTGGGTGGTTATGATATTTATTGTTTAGAAATCAACAGTCCGGGGGCACCAACAGTGACAGGAGAACCAGGGACCGGAACAGAACACCGACCCTACAGGGTTCAAACTGCCCACCGTACGGACTAAAGCCAGCGTTACACGCTACGATTTATCTGATATGTCGGCAGGGTCACGGTTTCCGTGACGCACATCCGGCATTGTTAGCGACATCGTTACGTGTGACACCTATGTGTGACTCCGAACGATCGCAAATAGCTTGAAAATCGCTGATCGCTAACACGTCATTCATTTTCAAAATATTGTTCATCGTTTGGATCAGCAGACATATTGGTACGTTTGACACCCTGCAAACGACGAACAACATCCACACGACCGCCGTGGTCAAACAATATATTGCTGAACAATTTTGCGACGCTTGTGAGATCGTTACGTGTGTCCGCTAATAAACGACCTATGAGTGATCTCGGCAAATCGTAACTACGATCTGGGCGTGTCACGTCGCTCATGAGATCGTTAGATAAATTGTAGCGTGTAACAGGGCCTTAAGACTGAAAGACTACCAGGAAGGGACCCCGAGATGCTCCAAGTTACGGGGTCCCACCAACAAGAGACAGGTGTAGGGGAAAGAAGCCACCAGGATACCACTCCGGCACTGGGACTAAGGGGACCAGTGGTGAGGACCAGCCTTCTTTGGGTTGCAAGCCATAACAACGCTCTGAGTAAAGAAACCAATTACACTGCAATCCCTTCTGTGGCCTAGCTTCTTTCCGCACCTAACTCCATCACCTACCCCTGGGGCCTGGCCCTACTTGCGGAGGGCCCAACATCCAGGCTGCCATTACCATCAGCCCCAGTGGTGAGAGACTGTGCAGCGGTGGCTCCATCTCCATAGCCGCAACCCGCAAGTTTCGTCACAACAAAACCTTTATTATTACTCCCCTGTACATAACCCCTTTCAAGCGACCCTCAGGGTCACGGAACCGGGTATCGACCACCCAGTGAACTGTCCCAGTAAATACACTGCCCGGGATCGAGTACCCCATAGTCCTGGGGTGAGTTAAGGGAGCATATGTCAAAGGATATCCCATAAATGTCTGATAGAGCCAGGTCCCTCATCTGAAACCCCTACTAGAGGTGAGATCTGGGGTCCTCTGTGCTGTCTGGTAAGGTGCCTGACTGCTGTGAAGATGTATTGAGAAAATGGTGAGTATCAGATGTTTTAGATAAGAAATATATGATCTTCAATTTTTAATTTTCAGGGAATTCCTATCTATCTATCTATCACACTAAAACTGCAACTGACCCTGTCCAGACTAGAGATCCAAACCCCTATGTTTCCTACGTGAGTTGGACTAGCCTTGACCACAGACAAAGCTATGGCAACTTGGACCTATTCTGCCTGATCGGCCATCAAGTGCTTGATGTTTCTCCTAAAGAATCAGAGGGCAGAACAAGAGGGCAAATTACCTATAAAAGAGAAGGTGTGCTGAAGTAGAAAGTGATCCCAGAGTGAGTAAGACAAACCACAAAATACAAAAGAGTGTATGTATTGCTAAAGAATATGCCACTTACTTACTAACAACAAACAGAAGATAGGTGCAGGGTAAAGAACATAAGCTGCCGAGGGAGGTATCCTAGCTGGTGTTCCACTGACTGACATAAACAAACAGCAATATGGCTAAAAATCAAAATGAGAATATCACCAATAAGAAAATCCAGCAGGGGGCAAAGTATTTAAAGCTGCACCTAAAGGGTGATTGGGCAGACAAATAAGTAAATGAATTCAGAGAAGCCGACTACAGAGCACAGACTCAAGGGTTAGAATCCAGACACATAATACTATCAATCCCTCTATCTGTTATATAATAGGATATGCTATAAATGTTTGATAGCTGCCAGTCCTAATTCTGGGACCTGCACCTGTCACGAGTCAGTATGTATGGAGAGGTGGTAGAGCGAGAACGGCACAATCCATTCACCACTTTGAGAGTTCCAAAAATAGCTGAGTAGTTACAGGAATACCTTACAAATCAGTAATGTAACGGCAACATTGGTCACACAAATTTTTTTATATTTTATGGCTATTCAAATCAGTTATATAAATCTAGTTATTTATATTTTCAGTGACATTGCTTTAAACAGATGTCCACCTAGGGCCATTTGCTAAAGCAGCTGTGGCCTTTTCACTGGGGGAGGGATGATATAATCTGTATATCGAAAATGTCATATACTTGACACTTTTGTCTGTGTTAAAATTGCCAATATTGAAAATCTGCATAGATTTTGAGATTTTGATACAGTTGCATGTCATTTCATACATACATGTCATTCATTCATTGTACATTTCAGATGTATAATGACTCCTTTTTTCCTATAGTGGCCCTGCAGAAAAAAATTATACCTTCTGCCCGATTGCTCCTATTAATTATTTGGGGTCTAAGCAGTGGGACATCCTCAGTGTATTCCTGTAACAAAAAGTTTAAAGTGATCCCAGAAGAATCCTGTTAATCAGACTATACCGACTTTCTACCTTCAATGCCGGATCATTTTCTGTTATCCAGATCAGTGGAAACAGGTCCTTCCTATTATCCAAAATTAGGACAAAAAGTATTGTGCAATTTTACTAAAAGGGGTGATCTAAAGGGGCTTTACACACTACGATATCGTTAATGTTTTGTCGTCAGGGTCAAGTTGTTAGTGACGCACATCCGGCGTCATTAACGATATCGCAGCGTGTGACACTCACCAGCGACCTTAAGCGACCTCAAAAATGGTGAAAATCGTTCACCATGGAGAGGTCGTCCCAAACTCAAAAATCGGTAAGGGTTGTTTATCCTGGTGGTTCATTGCTCATGCGGCAGCACACATCGCTATGTGTGACACCGCAGGAGCGAGGAACGTCTCCTTACCTGCCGCCGGCCGCAATGAGGAAGGAAGGAGGTGGCGGGATGTTACGTCCCACTCATCTCCGCCCCTCCGCTTTGATTGGCCGGCCGCTTAGTGACATTGCGGTGACGTCGCTGTGATGCCGAACGTCCCTCCCCCTTGAAGGAGGGATTGTTCGGCAGTCACAGCGACGCCGCCGACCATGTAAGTATGTGTGACACTGCCGTAGCGATAATGTTCGCTACGGCAGCGATCACAAACAATTGCATGCGCGACGGGGGCGGGTACTTACACTCTGGATATCGCTACAAATTGCTAGCGATATCGCTACCGTGTAAAGCCCCCTTAAGAATACACTGGATACATAGTTATGGTGCATTCATAATGGAATCATTTATCCTCTCCGGCTCACAGAGATTGATGGTTGTGGCTGGGGAGCGCTCATCATAAATACACGGGACTCAAAAAAACTGTTGATAATTAGGCTATGTGCACATGTAGAGGATTTACAGCAGATTTTTTTGCAATAAACTAGAGTGTTGGAAGGAAAACCGCTGCGTAAAATAAATGCATTTTTTAATGCTTTTTTACATGGATTTTTATGCAATTTTGCTTTTTTTATTTTCTTATTAATACAACAAATACACAAAAAAAAATTAACATGTTTTTTATAAAAAAAAAAAAAAACCCACACAAAAAAAACCCCTCTATCATGATTCAAAGTCGCGGAAAAAAAAAATAAGCAGCATGAGATTTCAGAAATCTTATTCACTATGCTGGTATTGTAAAGTGCAGTGGTTTTTATCTTAAAAAAAAACAGTTTGTGAACAAGCCCTTAGATAATATTTGGCGCAAAACTAGTTTTCTATTATTTTGGCTAACTGCTAAGTTCTGCTTTAGGTATATCATCAGCCATAGCGTATTTGATTTTCTTTATTTCATGAACAGTTAGTTACCTGTATATCTCACGCTTTTCTGGTTGTGTTGAATTTCAATGTCTTTTGATTACTCTAATTTCTTATGCAGTTTTAATATCTAAGTGACAACATTCGTTTTGTTGCCCTCTAGAGAATGGAGGGATGTGCATATAGGTTGCATCCTAAATGTTAATGTAATCAGCATGCTTTTTCTTTCTGTCTCCTTATAACACCACCTGTTATAACAGCAGGTAGGCTTCTTTAAAATATCACATTTACTAGTTTGGTAAAAGTAATGTAAAAAAAACAGTGAGACTTTGTTTATAGTCAGATCATTTAAAACAAAACCTTTTATGCAAACCTGTCATGTGATTATCGAAGAACATATGTAAAATATATAACACAATGTGAAAAAGATCCATTGTCAAGTTTCTGATATGCACTTACCCCTCAGGTGCCCATGACAGCTTTATCGCCCAGCCCCCCCATACACATACAGTCTTGGGGTTCTGAATGGGCAGAGTTGAGAAATCCGCTGCCAGATACTTCTGATTGTGCTGTTCCTCCTCCTGGTTGTGCTGTTCTTCCTCCTGGTTGTGCTGTTCCTCCTCCTGGTTGTGCCGTTCCTCCTCCTGGTTGTGCTGTTCCTCCTCCTGGTTGTGCTGTTCCTCCATGTTTTTCCTTATTGCAACTGTTGTAATTAATGTATGTTACCCATGCTTGTGCTCTGCTGCCACCTACTTGTCAGGCCTTGCTGTTCCCCTGTTTCATTTCTAGTCCAGCCTCTGGGAGTGTTTACATCCCTGCGTGTGACCTCACTTCCTGGCATACATCTTAGTTTTCAGCCAGTGTATGAGAATCACATCACCCTCATTTGGGCTACAGAAGGCCAAAGTTTTTTGACCAATAGTGGCCCCAGGAGCAAACCCCACAAGACAACTACAGTACCAGGTACTTGGACCACTCCAGTATTGTACTACTGCATGTCTTTGGCCTATGGGTCAAATAAACCACAGTTAGTTCATCTCATCATGTTTGAATTCATCCACCCGAGAGCCACTTCGGTCCTGTCTGTTCTATGTATTGGATATGAAGGTAGGACTTCTCACACCATTGCCTAAGGGGTACTTCACACACAGCGAGATCGCTACTGAGATCGCTGCTGAGTCACGTTTTTTGTGACGCAGCAGTGACCTCATTAGCGATCTCGCTGTGTGTGACACTGAGCAGCGATCTGGCCCCTGCTGTGAGATCGCTGCTCGTTACACACAGCCCTGGTTCGTTTTTTTATTGTTGCTCTCCCGCTGATAAGCACACATCGCTGTGTGTGACAGCGAGAGAGCAACAATCCTGAATGTGCAGGGAGCAGGAGCCGGCGTCTGACAGCATGCGGTAAGCTGTAACCAAGGTAAACATCGGGTAACCAAGGTGGTTACCCGATATTTACAAGATAAACAAAATATTCCCAATATTAAACAATTTTATTACAATAAAATCCACACCACAGTGTAAATCAAGACCATGACCTTGGGGTCAAATACATATAAAATGTCAGTGACAAATACAAATAGAAAAGTGGCAGTGGTTCACAGTTATCACTTTTGAGCATAGGACTTAACTTGTGGGCTGTAATTAATTATTCGCCAAAGATTTGATTCATGACAGTCCATACAGTCCAGATAATAATATGCTATTGCTCTTCAGGTGTCCTTATCATAGGAGTAAACCATCAGCCTTCATAAAATTCCACCTCAGTAACTCCACCTCGACGCGTTTCCCCACACAGTAAGTGTGGTTCATCAGGAGGCTATGAGGCAAATACACCATATCAACATGGAGATACATATAAAGTGCATAGTTTGAGAACATTATCACAATGGCATGAAAGAAAAATAGAATAAGGAACAGATATGCAAAATGTACTTGCCCAGAATGATATGAAAATCTCTTAGCTTCCTCCCCACTTAGCATAGACAGGGTTTATACTGTTTTAAAAATTCCGCCATGCCCTACTTTGGAAGAATACCCCCTTATTTTTAGGGGGATGTATCTATATTGATGGATATGAATATCATTAAAATGAATTTGTTATGTACTTGCTCTAGGGATTCTTGTGGTGAATATGGACTGTATATAGTGGGTATTTATATTGCGCCTTCTGTCCGTATACTGTACGATATCTAATCTAATCAAAAATTGCATTATCTATATTGTATCATGCGATATAAGTTATGTAATTGTCTTAATATTGTGTGATGTCTAACTTAATCAAAGACTGTACTATCTATATATCATGTATTTTTGGTTAAGTAGGATGGTGTCTTTCGGTGGTGCCTAAATCAGCTATATCTGCACCACTGTTTTAGCGATAGTATCAGTGGTTGCAAGATCCATCTAAGGTTAAAATTAAAACTAAAGGCACCACGCATGCGCACCCACATTCTTCTGTATCAGGTCATGTGATTTTCATCTCCGATGACGCCTGGCGCTGCTTCTATGGAAAAAAACCGCGCGCATGCGCGGTGGCTTCTTCTTGTATGCCAGTGGGTCTGACGTGCAGGCTCCTGTGTGGCGCGTGCGAGGCGCGCACGCGATACTGGGCATGCGCAGTCAGGAACCCAGAGTGTGCCAATGGAGATGGCCGATGGGTGATTTGACCCTCATAAGCCTCCGTCGGGAGCGCGCGACAGGCGCGCGCCGTATCAGGCATGCGCACCGGGTGCTCTGATAGCACCCGCCCGATTTAACTCCAGGTGTATTGAATGATATATGGTATATATATACCACATATGGTGGTGCAGATCCATGGCGATCACTTGGACTGTGGTGGTCATCTGCACAGTATCAACTGCACCACGCTGATCCTGCTCCTGACGCCATGGACCTGCACACCTGATTTTCATATCATTCTGGGCAAGTACATTTTGCATATCTGTTCCTTATTCTATTTTTCTTTCATGCCATTGTGATAATGTTCTCAAACTATGCACTTTATATGTATCTCCATGTTGATATGGTGTATTTGCCTCATAGCCTCCTGATGAACCACACTTACTGTGTGGGGAAACGCGTCGAGGTGGAGTTACTGAGGTGGAATTTTATGAAGGCTGATGGTTTACTCCTATGATAAGGACACCTGAAGAGCAATAGCATATCATTATCTGGACTGTATGGACTGTCATGAATCAAATCTTTGGCGAATAATTAATTACAGCCCACAAGTTAAGTCCTATGCTCAAAAGTGATAACTGTGAACCACTGCCACTTTTCTATTTGTATTTGTCACTGACATTTTATATGTATTTGACCCCAAGGTCATGGTCTTGATTTACACTGTGGTGTGGATTTTATTGTAATAAAATTGTTTAATATTGGGAATATTTTGTTTATCTTGTCAAACTACAATATTCCCGGGACTGTTTTGATCCAAATTCTGTATACCCGATATTTACCTTCGTTACCAGCCTCCGCAGCTCTCACGCTGCCAGTGCCGGCTCCTGCTCCCTGCACACGCTAAGCTAAGCGGTGTGCGCTGGTAACTAAGGTAAACATCGGGTAACCATACCCGATGTTTACCTTAGTTACCAGTGTCCGCAGCTTCCAGACGCCGGCTCCGTGCAAGCGCAGCGTCGCTTGCACGTCGCTGCTGGCTGGGGGCTGGTCACTGGTCGCTGGTGAGATCTGTCTGTTTGACAGCTCACCAGCGACCATGTAGCGACGCAACAGCGATCCTGACCAGGTCAGATCGCTGGTGGGATCGCTGCTTCATCGCTAAAGTGTGACGGTACCCTAACTGCATAGCTTCAATCGTCCTTAATTGGAAACAGAACACTGGTGACTGTTTATCTTCCCTGAGAACCAATGTCAACTCCACCCCAACAAAATGACACTGTTATGGTCTATGATCAGTAAATCAATGCATAAGTTCTGTCTATGTGACTGGAGCTTTCAGGATGCAAACTGTATGAAAATATCCTTTTGACATAGACTGTAGACATGATAGCATCTGCCATCATTTGAATTTGGCAAATCAAAGTTATTCAATGCAAATTGAATGTTCCTTGTTATGCTCTGGGGTCTGTCTAGATCCCAGACCACAATAAATGTATGATGTTAAAAAACCTCACCACCCCTCTAACCGGTCTTGCTGTCATGACAGGCCACCATACATTGCTCCGTCACTCTTCTTTCACATTACCCCCACTGCTGGCAATGGGTAGTAGGAGTTAAATTCCGCACTGTCGATTAATGAAAAGTGGAAACTCCTTCTTCAGGACATTCACATTCAACAAGGAGTTTCTACTCCGAAATGTGTAAATTAAATAATTTTCCAGAATTTGTCTCCAATCGTCATTTAATGGCAGTGTGAATTTTAACCTTATTCATTGGCAGCAATTTCGCCTTTTCGCTTTTTCAGGGGCTTCAGCAGCCATGTTCAAACTCTTCAAGTGGTTGTGTCTTACAAAACACTATCATGTGAGCAAGTCATTTTTTCAGCCTACCATATTAGCTAAACAGTTAATGCCCTATTTTGCTATTGTCTCTCCCGTATATGAGCACATTCTCCCATTGTGCACATTCTTTTCTGCCGCTTCACCCTAGGCCCTGGCTTCCCTTGTGTCTAGGCCTTCTGACATTACTGCGAACCATGACGTCCTTCGGGTATTGTCACAAGTGCACTGCAATGGCACAGCATACAGGCACGTTAAAGACCCAGTTGTGCTGGACGTCCTGTACTGGATTGATGATGCTGAAGAGGACACAACATGAAAAGTGGAAAAGAGGTGGACAGGTTAGCAGGCTGCGGTGAGGTATTATTATTGTTTAACTTTTTGCCTGGCCCTTTACGGTGCAGCAGAATGGAAAATTACAAAAAAAAATCCATATTCTAGAGAAAACATTTTGTAAATGTTTAGTTTACACAGAATTTGTTTTGCAACCTGCCAGTTCCTGGTTAACTAAGGCTTCAGCAGCAGCCCAGCACAGAGCAGTCAAAATCTCTAATCTGTTTAAAGGGGTTCTCTGAGTTATAAAATAAAGTAAATAATACACATTTAATGGGAACCTGTCACCAGATTTGCGACTATAAGCTGCAGCCAACACCACTGAGCTCTTATATACAGCATTCCAGAATACTGTATATAAGAGCCCAGGCTGCTCTGTACGAATGTAAAAAAACACTTTTATAATACTCACCTAAGGGGTGGTCCAGTCTGATGATTGTCGTTTCTCTCCAGTCCGGCGCCTCATCTCTCTGGTCCAGCGCCTCCTCACTGCGGCGATCACCATCCTCCTTTTTCAGAGTCTCTTGTGCATGACGCATCCTACATCATATAAACTAGCCGGTATTGAGATCCTGCATGGACACACTTTGGTCTGCCCTGCTCAGGGCAGATCAAAGCATTGTAGAGCACATGCACAGGCGGTCTTTAACCTTTCCTCACATCTGCGCATTACAGTACTTTAATCTGCCTTCAGCAGGGCAGATCAAAGTGCGCCTGCGCAGGACCGCAGTGTCAGCCTGTATGGATGACGTAGACGCATCATCCACACTGGGCTGGGTAGAAGGACGACGAAGATCACAGCAGAAAGGAGGTGCTGGACCAGTAAGCAGCGACACCCATCGGACCGGACTGCTCCCCTAGCTGTGTATTACAAAAGTGTTTTTTACATTATACAGCATAGCCTGGGCTCTTATATACAGTATTCTAAAATTCTGTATATAAGGGCTCACTGGTGGTAGCTGCAGCTTATAGTCACCAAATCTGGTGACAGATTCCCTTTTAAAAAATATTTTTTTCTAAATACTTTTACTTAGTAGAAAGGTATGCTTTATCTACGGCACTCTGTCAGTATTTTAAATATGGCAAGTGCCATATATCACTGTGCAAGCTGTTCTAAATATCCGAGGACCATAAATATTAGAAAACATACTAGGTTGGACTGAGTAAAAAATGTCTACTAGAGACTGGTCAGGGCAGTACTGGGAGGACACCTGTCTCGCAGGTGCTCTTCATACAGCTCACCTTGTTACAAGTCCTTTGAAATTTAGGACGGGCTGCACATTGAGATAGATGGCAGCTGCCATCTTCAAAATCATGAAATAGTGCAGTAGATAAATCATATCTTTTTGCTAAATAAAGGTGTTTAGAGAAATGTTTAATATTTAAAAGTATGGTATTTATTCTATTACATTTCTCAAAGAACCCTTTAAGTAAATTGGTTGTAGGTTGAGCTCCATAATTAAGGCCATAAATTGAATTTTGAATAAACATAGGATTTTTTATCTTCGTAATTTAGCTAGCAATTAACAATATGGAAGGAATCCAAAAAGTTGGCTAACAGAAAAAAAATCCTAAAACTTACAAATTGATTAACTATGCTTTTAACCCACAATAAATGAAAATATCATAGGAAAACTCCATTAAAAAAGGTAACAGACAGAAAACCAGTCTATGTAAGGGAGTGAGGGTAAGCGTATACAATATGCCAATACTACAGGGCCATATAAATGTCCATCAGGGATGGCTCTACCTTGCTACAGAGATCGGCACCCTAAAAAGTGGAAATGGCGCCCCAGCTCACCGATGACTCTCCCTGGGATTCCCTAAGGACAGCGCGTTTCTCTTGTGCTTCAGGTTCATCACTAGGCCATGAGTAGGTTGTGGATGTCCAAGGGTGAGGTGGATATCTCATAATTACCTCACATTATTAATTACAATTAACAATAAGTTACATTTTCTCATTATTACAGTCATGTTTCTCCTTAGAAAAAGAATATTTGAATGCTTTATTGTAGTTTAGTCTTAAAATTAACATATATCCTCACGTACAAAGGAGATACTTTGCTAAAGAATTGTTTTTTTGTGACAAATTCTAGGATAATTTCATAAGTGAAATGACTTCTCTGAATTATTGAACGCTCGACTACTAATTTGTGAGACGAAGTTCATTCCTTTATAGCGTTCTGAATAATTTCTAATTATAGTACCGCGCAAATGAAACACAATTATTAGATTTCTGTCACTGGAATATTGCTGAGGTGACTCACTGCATTTTACATTTTTCTCCTGAAGCTTTTTATATCCTGTTTCCATGCTTCACACAGCTGGGGGAGTATTAATGGTTATTAGTGTTATTAGGATAGACCATCAATGTTTTATTGTGGCTGTTTGACATGTATGACGGTATCTGATCAGCATAATGGAGAGTCACAAACCCTCCAGCACAGTTACCTATTGTATGAGCCATTTTTTGCTTAAAAGGAACCTGTCAGGTGGAACCACAAGTGTGCTGCCGTCCTCCGACGGCCGCCATGAACAGTGAGGTATGTGCGGCGTCGCTGTGTATTCATTAGCATGTTAGTACGCCAACAGGGGCGTGCTACCATGTTATGTGGACCGACTAGCTAAGGGAGCAAATGCCCTCTGAACTAGTCAATGCGCTCATTAGCATATAATATACGATCTTTAGAAATACTTTTTCTAAAGATCTCTTTATTTACGCTAGTGTATACAGGGATGGTTACAATCCAAGATAATAAGTAAATTCACTGCACTCATAGATTGGGATGCAAAAAGTTTTCTAAATTTATTGAGGCGACTGTGAAGTCATTCCGACGTTTCGACCCCGCCTGGGTCTTAGTCAAGAGTCGCTTCAAGATGGGTGCCTGGGATATGGAAATTTGAGTGGGTTAATAGCGTTTGGTAGAGAATACCTTGAGGATAAAGGTCCTGGGTTTAGCCAGCGCAGGGGTGGTTAGGCAGGGATTAGCAATATCCACCCTGAATTGCTTGAGGTTTTGGGTGCATATTGCACCTGACAGGTTCCCTTTAACAATGAAGAAGATGGGGCCTTTGCTGGATTGTCATCATCCTTTTATTGTGCTAATATACAGTACAAGGTCCCAGAGGCTTGACCCATACTGATCAAACATTAATGGCTTATCTTACTCATAGGCAAATTCAATTTAGCCCCAGAAAAAAAACCCTTCAAAATAATTTATCTACTCTTACATCATTCTTATTCCTTTCTAATGAGTAGAGAGCTGTGGAAAAGAAGCGCAATAGGGTTTTACCCCAATAACACAGGGGGTAAAGACAGGGAGCAGTAATACTCACCAAATGAAGTTGTGAAAGTCACAACTACTATATAGGCATGGAAAACTGGGATCACGGCAGCAGCAACCCAAACGGCAGATAACAGAGAACAATAGAAGAAAATCGGGTTTTTATCAGCCGCGCCAATGATCACTTCTCAGGTATTCAGATTAATGGATCTTTTATTTTGCACAGGTCTACGCGTTTCTGGAGTCTCAGCTCCCTTCCTCAGGACCATCAGGCATAAGAACACATCAAATCTCTGATGTGTTCTTATGCCTGATGGTCCTGAGGAAGGGAGCTGAGACTCCAGAAACGCGTAGACCTGTGCAAAATAAAAGATCCATTAATCTGAATACCTGAGAAGTGATCATTGGCGCGGCTGATAAAAACCCGATTTTCTTCTATTGTTCTCTGTTATTCCTTTCTAATGGCAGAACAATGGCAACCAATACGCGCAGCCATTCAGTATTTTTATTCCTTTCTAATGGCAGAACAATGGCAACCAATAAGCGCAGCTGTTCAATATCTGTTTTAGCTTTGGCTTCAGAGTAATAATGCCTTGGCTGATATGAAATTGATCAGGGGCCAGCTTATGTATAAAATATGTATCGGATAAAAAACTTTTGCTGTAAATTTTAATATAGTAAAAGTCACCAAGGAATTCTGTGATCATAGTAAAGGAAAAGGCCTCAGACAGAAAGCATGTATACAAATTATAATTGCCAGGTGACTCCTAGTATTCTGTTACTTCTCCTTATAATACACACCGCAGCTGCCTGCTCATCATTTAGGTATTTTGATTTACTTATATGAAGGCCTTCAGAATTTTGGAAAAGAGGTTATTCAGCAGCTGGGGCTTAGTTCTGTCTAGGACATTCTGCAGCTGATTAAACACCTTTTCTATAAAAGAAAGTTCAATTCCAATCCTTGAATCAGTGACTGTTATGTGCATACGTAAAGTATTTGATTGCAGAAATTTCTGCACCATTTCTCAATCTCTTGGCAGGAAAAACACAGCTGCAAAAATGTGTTTTTTTTGTTGCATTTTTGACTAATGTTTTGGTGCAGATTTTTTTCCTTCATTAGTAATCATTAGCAAAATTTCTGAAAGAATTGACATCCTCCAGATTTAAATCTGCACCAAATTATCAAGGAGAAAATCTTAAACGTGTGCGTGAGACTTCAGGATTCTCATTTAGTTTGCTGCCATCAGAAAACCCTTCAGGTTTTGTGATAATTCTGCACTGAAAATGCATCAAAAACACAACAAATCTGCAATGTGTGCAGATAAAAGGAGTCTCCTGGAAAGCATATATGCAATAGATTCTGCAGAATGAGAGAAGTAATGTCTATGTAGCACGGCACCTGTAATCTCTAAAAATGTCCGGTTCTGATATCAGAAGGTTATGTTTTTACAAATATCATTTAGAGATATGAACTGGTTTTCATCTGACATATTATAAATAGGAAAATATGTCATTATCTTACTATGATGTAAATTGCCTTCATTTCCCAAAGCCTCAAAGACTTTTAGTTCATGGCAAGAATATTAAAAGGAACCTGTCACCAGGATTTTCCCCTATAAACTGCAGCCACCACCAGTGAGCCCTTATATACAGCATGCTAGAATACTGTATATAAGTGCCCAGGCCGCTCTGTATAACGTAAAATAGACCTTTTATTATACTCACCTGTGAGCCGGTGCGGTCTGTTGGGCGTCGCTGATCTTGTACCGGCGCCTCCTCTCTGCTTACAATCACCATTGTCTTTCCGTGCTTGGTGTGGATGATGCGTACTACATCATCCACACAGAATCCTCCATCATGCTCCTGTGCACTGCTCTCTGCCCTGCTGAGGACAGGTCAAAGTATTGTAGTACACAAGCACGGCCATTCTTTGACTTTCCCTGCGCATTACAGTACCTTGCTCTGCCCTCAGCAGGGCAGAGAGAAGTGCGCATGTGCAGGAGCTCAATGGAGGATATTGTGTGGATGACGTAGTACAGTGAGGAAGAGCATGCACAGGAGCTCGATGGAGGACATTGTGTGGATGACATAGTACAGAGAGAAAGTGCCGGATCAAGACCAGTGACGCCTAAATGACTAGACTGCCCAACAGGTGAATATAACAGAAGCTCTTTTTTACACTATACAGATCGGCTTGGGCACATATATAAAGCATTTCAGAACACTGTATATAGGGGCTTACTAGTCGGGCCGCAGATTAAAGGTGGGAAAACCTGGTGGTGACAGGTTCCCTTTTACGGAGGAACCTATTAACTTTTCTGTTTTCAGGTGTGTACCACTTCCTGGCTGCCTGATTACCGATGAGCAGTGGGTTCATGATGATTTACATTTTCAACAGCTGAGCCACTTTTCCCGAACTATCAGCTTTCCATGCTGCAAGTAGAATCAGCTTCAGAGCAGTTCTTACAATCTCTATAGCAAAGATCTTGTAAGCACTGGGCACCTTGCCTAGGAGATTGCAGTGATTACTTCTGATTGACTACAGTGGGAGCCAGTAATCTAGGCTTGTTTTTACAAACACTTTGCAGTTTTACTGATTTAAGAAGATGGGGCAACTTCTGTTATCTACTTTAGGTCCAATCAGCCCCGTTTACTTATTGATTTACAGGCCGATTGACCATCAACCTGTATAATGCTGCACTAATGGTGCTCCATAGAGCCCTCTCATCTCTGGTTTCTCTTCCTTACAGACATCACTGTTTAATTTGTACAAGGATGTTTGAGGTCATGAAGACAAATATCAGACTAATTTGCATAGATTAACAGTGTCATTCATTCCCTGAAATGCTAATTTGCAGAAGCTGAGCCTCTTCTTGATGAGAACAATTACATTTTGTGGAACAACACTTGTGGATTAAGCTGTTACAGATTTATTTTACTCTGCAGTTGTTCTGAAAAACTGACAAAATATATACTTGCGTTATAAAAGCTTATGATCATCTTTGCACAATTTAACTTCTTGTATTTATAAATAGTTTACATAGAAAGATGAATAAATTACTTATTTTACAGTGGCTTGCAAAAGTTTGGGCACCCCTCATCAAAATTACTGTTATTGTGAACAGTTTAGCAAGTTGAAGACTAAATTATTCTATTATTATTATTACTTAGCCTCCTCTAACCTTGGGACAAAAAGCAGAAGCCATGTGTTCTTCTAAGCAGCTGCCTAGCACTCTGAAAATGGTGGAGGACCACAAAGCAGGAGAAGACTATAAGAAGATATCAAAGCATTTTCAAGTTGCCTTTTCCTTAGTTCGAAATGTAATTAAGAAATGGCAGTTAACGGGAACAGTGGAGGTCAAGATAAGGTCTGGAAGATCAAGCTAAATTTCTGAGAGCTGCTAGCAGGATTGCTAGAGAGCCAAATCATAACCCCCGCATGACTGAAAAAGACCTTCAGGAAGATTTAGCAGACTTTAAAGTTGTGCTACATTGTTCTACTGTTCAGAGACACCTGCACAAATATTGCCTTCATGGAAGAGTCATCAGAAGAAAACCTCTTCTATGTTCTCACCATAAAATTCAGCATCAGAACTATGCAAAAGGACATCTAAACAAACCTGATGCATGGTGGAAACAAGTCCTGTGGACTGATGAGCTTAAAATAAAATTATTTAGCCACAATGTTCTAAAGTATGTGTGGAGAAAGAAGGGCACATATTTTCAGGTAAAAACATACTGCCAACCATTAAGCATGGGGGTGGATCAATCATGGTTTGGGGTTGTGTTGCAATGAAGAGGGAAGAATGGTTTCAATGAAATTTCAACAAATTCTTGATGCAAACATAACACCATCTGTAAAAAAGCTGAAGTTGAAAAGAGGATGGCTTCTTCAAATGGATAATAATCCTAAACACAAGTCAGAGTCCACAATAGACAACCTCAAAAGGCACAAACTGAAGGTTTTACAGTGGCCATCACAGTCCCCTTATCTGAACTTCATTGAAAATTCGTGGCTAGACCTCAAAAGAGCAGAACATGCAAGATGAGCCAGGAATCTCACAGAACTGGAACACTCTTCAAAAGGGAAAATGGATGAAAATCCTTCAAGCAAGAATTGGAAGACTCTTGGCTGGCTACAAAAAGTGTTTACAGTCTGTGATACTTGCCAGAGGGGGTCCTACTAAGTACTATCTGTGCAGGGTGCCCAAACTTTTCCATCGGTCCATTGTCCTTTTTTGTTGATTTTAAAATGTTCACAAAGTCAATAATCTTGGAATAGTCTCAAAGCCAATTAACAAAAATACATAACATATATCTATAAAACATTTCTTTATCAGTTCAATTAGAATCGCCCAGGTAAACAGATAAATACCAAAAATAATAATAATAGTAAGGGGGACACAATGTGATGTGGGGTAGCCGTAAGTCTTCTCCAGCTGGGGCTGGGGTACGTGCCAATTAATATTGGATCATCATTTCTCTATTGATTCCGTTGTAGCCCCTGCCTACCAACGGAGGGTATGACACCCTAACTTATCTGGGTGCCCCCGTTCCACGTCATTAACGATATCGCAGCATGTGATACTTACCAGCGACCTTAAGCGACCTCAAAAATGGTGAAAATCATTCACCATGGAGAGGTCGTCCCAAAACCAAAAATCGGTAATGGTTGATTATCGATGTTGTTCGTTGCTCCTGCGGCAGCACACATCGCTGTGTGTGACACCGCAGGAGCGAGAAACGTCTCCTTACCTGCCGCCGGCCGCAATGCGTAAGGAAAGAGGTGGGCGGGATGTTACGTCCCGCTCATCTCCGCCCCTCCGCTTTGATTGGCCGGCCGCTAAGTGGCGTTGCGGTGACGTCGCTGTGATGCCGAACGTCCCTCCCCCTTGAGGGAGGGATTGTTCGGCAGTCACAGCGACGCCGCCGACCAGGTAAGTGCGTGTGACGCTGCCGTAGCGATAATGTTCGCTGCGGCAGCGATCACACGATATTGCATCCACGACGGGGGCGGGTGCTTACACGCTCGATTTCGCTAGCAATTGCTAGCGATATCGTAGCGTGTAAAGCCCGCTTAACTGTTCACAATGACAGTAATTTTGACCAGGGGTGCCCAAACGTTTGAATTCCACTGTAGCTTATATTAATACTCTGAGCTCTAGTCATAATTATTCATGCCTTAGAGCTGAAATCTGTCAGTGTATCTTAATGGACAAATGTCTGCAAAGAGCTTATTGAAGTTATGTGCACTCCAGGTTTAACCTACACCGGAAGTGAGACGTAAACTGACATGGTGGCAAGGAGCAGATACACTGTTGTGGATGAACCTGCTGTCAATGACGCTATGGATTATTATTATTATTTCTTTTTAGAGCACCATTATTTCCATGGTGCTGTACATGAGAAGGGGTTACATACAAAACACAAGTATAAATTGCAATAAACAAACTAATAGTGACAGCCTGGTACAGTGGGGAGAGGATCCTGGCCTTGCGAGTTTACAATCCAAAGGATTATGCATTCTTTATGTATATAATACCTATGAACGTGACAAGAGCACACAATGCTACTTATAGAAAAATACTAAGCTTTTATTTTACAACTATTATCGTAAAATATCTATAAACTGTAAAATGCTCAAAAATCTCAAAATATGGTCAAACCTGACGAAGGTCAGACTCGTCTTTAGGTAAATATTTAGATAACCAAAACTTTTCAACTTTTGAAAGATTTTTCCATCCTTCCATTATTTTATACATACATATCCATAACACTTGAATTATTTTATTCGTTTAGTGCATAGATGATACATCCATTGGATTTTGGAAGCAGCTATGTTTTCTAATGAGTTTAGCAGCAAAGGTGGGCAATCAGCCATGGCAATAGCAGTGGCCCAAGGATGAAGCTCCCTGACAACTGGGGTTATTTAAAGATCAGTGACGACCTTTTTGCTGTTTTTCGTCAGTAATAATATGAGGCACACTAAACTGTGAAATTATTCAACGAAAATTGACCAATTATCTTGTTAGAATTTCCACGCACTTAATAGTATTAATGGAAAACTCTGTATGTCACTGAGATTTTAAAACATACCTAAAATTGATCAGCTACCTGCAAACAATGGAGACATCATTTTTTTCCAGCTGAGACAACATATATATATATATCACATATATTTCTCTAATATATATGTTTTTATATATATATATATATATATATTTATATATATATATATATATATATATATATATATATATATATACGTATTTAGAAACATTTTCTGCAGCATATTGCCAATCTGTCAGCAACTCATTACATAAAACAATGTAGAGATAGTTGTCTGGTTTTCAGACCAAAAAACAGAGTGGTTAAAAAATGAGACTAATCTTAAATTTTGCCACCCAGTTCTGATAATTGAAACAAAATATGATATACACAAGTACTGATCCAACATCTACATACTTCATGACCATAGATCACCCTTTTCATATCACATGGCTTAATCTGTAATGCTCAGTACAGGTATAAAAGATATGCCTGTGAAGGCCTAGGCTGTGAATCATTTCTCCAGTATAATAATAAGATAATCTGTCCTTTGAATGTTTTATGTATTGCTTCTCCATATATACCTAATTGAAATATTGTCCAAGAAGATAGGGGAGAGTCCAGCTCACCAAGGACTGACCTGCTGGTTGCAATCATAGATCCTGCGCACGGAATGAGGCTCGGTAACCATCCAATTAGAAATAAAAAGAGGGATTTCCAGCGCCAGGAATAGATTAAAAATCCTTTTTTATTGAAATTAAGGTAATAAAAATCCAGCAGATACCATAGTAGATGTCAGAAAGATGGAAGAACAACGCGTTTCGACGCTTCAGGTCTTAGTCATGTTCTGACTTAAAGTATAGCCAGCTCCCTTATATCGGATCTCTAGTCCACTGATTAAATTCACATGTGTGGCTTCACTAGAGACAACTCCTCAAGTAGTAATTACAAGGGATCCGATAGAATGGAAAGAATGGGGGTATACAATGGCAATTTCATATATATGAGTATACATAATATAATATGGTATAATGCAAGTATACACAGATACAAGAGAAATATATATATAGAAACATATACACACATAAAATGACAAACAAATTAAAATAATATAATAATAACTCGCAGACAGAGGGTACCCTGATTGAGTTCTCAATAGAGCCAAATCCATAGTGGCACAAATAGATAGATCAGATCTATTGGGAAAAAATTCAAGGAAAGGAAAATATAGAAACAAATTGAAACAAAGTAATAATATTGTTTTCTCGACCAATTACAGTAAGCAATGTGATTTAATTACAAAGATAGTGAAGAAATATCTACCCATATTTGGTGAGGACTAGAGTTGAGCGCGGTTCGCGGTTCGTGGTTCTCCAGTTCTAGGCTCGAGTGATTTTTGGGGTTGTTCGAGATCGAACTAGAACTCGAGCTTTTTGCAAAAGCTCGATAGTTCTAGATACGTTCGAGAACGGTTCTAGCAGCAAAAAGCAGGGCTTTTTACAGCTACAGTGTGCAGGAGCCATCGCTGGCAGCCTGCCACAAGCTGGTAACCAAGATAAACATCGGGTATCCAAGCAAAGCGCTTTGGTTAGTAACCCGATGTTTATCCTAGTTACGTGCAGGAAGCCCGCACTTCCCCGCTCAGCTCACTCCACCCCCTCCTGCCCGCGGCATGTACACACGTACACACACACACACACACACACACACACACACACACACACACACACATGGTCCCGCTCGGCTTACCTGCGGTCGGCCCGGGGGCAGCAGTCCTTGGCACTGGAAACTGTGGCTGCCGGCCCTTTAAGGTTCACTGTGTTCTCCTGCATTGAGCATCATCTGTGGGCGGAGCTACCGCCCGGCGTCCTGCTCGGTCGCACAGATGAAGGAGTCACAATGCCAGCCAGCGACCCCCAGCAAATCGCTTCCCTCCGGCGCTGTGTGGGCCCCATCTGCACCGTGACCTGATCAGTATGTGGGACATCACTCCCTCCCCGCCCCTCCCTGTCCCCCCGTGCGTGTGTGGGCCCCACAGAGCCGTGTGTGTGGCCCCCGGAGCCGCGTGTGTGGGCCCCGCAGAGCAAGGTGTGTGTTTGTATGTATGTATGCAGCAGAGCAGTATGCGTGTCTATATGTATGTATATATGCAGCAGAGCAGTATGCGTGTCTATATGTATGTATATATGCAGCAGAGCAGTATGCGTGTCTGTGTGTATGTATGTATATATGCAGCAGAGCAGTATGCGTTTCTGTATGTATGTATATATGCAGCAGAGCAGTATGCGTGTCTGTATGTATGTATATATGCAGCAGAGCAGTATGCGTGTCTGTATGTATGTATGTATATATGCAGCAGAGCAGTATGCGTGTCTATATGTATGTATATATGCAGCAGAGCAGTATGCGTGTCTATATGTATGTATATATGCAGCAGAGCAGTATGCGTGTCTGTATGTATGTATATATGTAGCAGAGTAGTATGCGTGTCTGTCTGTATGTATGTATATATGCAGCAGAGCAGTATGCGTGTCTGTATGTATGTATATATGCAGCAGAGCAGTATGCGTGTCTGTATGTATGTATGTATGCAGCAGAGCAGTATACGTGTCTATATGTATGTATATATGCAGCAGAGCAGTATGCGTGTCTATATGTATGTATATATGTATATATGTAGCAGAGTAGTATGCGTGTCTGTATGTATGTATATATGTAGCAGAGCAGTATGCGTGTCTGTATGTATGCATGTATATATGCAGCAGAGCAGTATGCGTGTCTGTATGTATGTATATATGCAGCAGAGCAGTATGCGTGTCTGTATGTATGTATGTATGCAGCAGAGCAGTATACGTGTCTATATGTATGTATATATGCAGCAGAGCAGTATGCGTGTCTATATGTATGTATGTATGCAGCAGAGCAGTATGCGTGTCTGTATGTATGTATGTATATATGCAGCAGAGCAGTATGCGTGTCTGTATGTATGTATATATGCAGCAGAGCAGTATGCGTGTCTGTATGTATGTATATATGTAGCAGAGTAGTATGCGTGTCTGTATGTATGCATGTATGTAAGCAGCAGAGCAGTATGCGTGTCTGTATGTATGTATATATGCAGCAGAGCAGTATGCGTGTCTGTATGTATGTATATATGTAGCAGAGTAGTATGCGTGTCTGTATGTATGCATGTATGTATGCAGCAGAGCAGTATGCGTGTCTGTATGTATGTATATATGCAGCAGAGCAGTATGCGTGTCTGTATGTATGTATATATGCAGCAGAGCAGTATGCGTGTCTATATGTATGTATATATGCAGCAGAGCAGTATGCGTGTCTATATGTATGTATATATGCAGCAGAGTAGTATGCGTGTCTATATGTATGTATATATGTAGCAGAGTAGTATGCGTGTCTATATGTATGTATATATGCAGCAGAGCAGTATGCGTGTCTGTATGTATGCATGTATGTATGCAGCAGAGCAGTATGCGTGTCTGTATGTATGTATGTATATATGCAGCAGAGCAGTATGCGTGTCTGTATGTATGTATGTATATATGCAGCAGAGCAGTATGCGTGTCTGTATGTATGTATATATGCAGCAGAGCAGTATGCGTGTCTGTATGTATGTATGTATATATGCAGCAGAGCAGTATGCGTGTCTGTATGTATGTATATATGCAGCAGAGCAGTATGCGTGTCTGTATGTATGTATGTATGTATATATGCAGCAGAGCAGTATGCGTGTCTGTATGTATGTATATATGCAGCAGAGCAGTATGCGTGTCTGTATGTATGTATATATGTAGCAGAGTAGTATGCGTGTCTGTATGTATGCATGTATGTATGCAGCAGAGCAGTATGCGTGTCTGTATGTATGTATATATGCAGCAGAGCAGTATGCGTGTCTGTATATATGTATATATGCAGCAGAGCAGTATGCGTGTCTGTATGTATGTATATATGTAGCAGAGTAGTATGCGTGTCTGTATGTATGCATGTATGTATGCAGCAGAGCAGTATGCGTGTCTGTATGTATGTATATATGCAGCAGAGCAGTATGCGTGTCTGTATGTATGTATGTATATATGCAGCAGAGCAGTATGCGTGTCTGTATGTATGTATGTATATATGTAGCAGAGTAGTATGCGTGTCTGTATGTATGTATATATATATATGCAGCAGAGCAATATGCGTGTCTGTCTGTATGTATACATGTATGTATGCAGCAGAGCAGTATACGTGTCTGTATGTATGTATATATGTAGCAGAGTAGTATGCGTGTCTGTATGTATATATATATATGCAGCAGAGCAGTATGCGTGTCTGTATGTATGCATGTATGTATGCAGCAGAGCAGTATACGTGTATGTATGTATGTATATATGCAGCAGAGCAGTATGCGTGTCTGTATGTATGTATGTATATATGCAGCAGAGCAGTATGCGTGTCTGTATGTATGTATGTATATATGCAGCAGAGCAGTATGCGTGTCTGTATGTATGTATGTATATATGCAGCAGAGCAGTATGCGTGTCTGTATGTATGTATGTATATATGCAGCAGAGCAGTATGCGTGTCTGTATGTATGTATGTATGTATGCAGCAGAGCAATATGCGTGTCTCTGTATGTATGCATGTATGTATGCAGCAGAGCAATATGCGTGTCTGTCTGTATGTATGCATGTATGTATGCAGCAGAGCAGTATACGTGTCTGTTTGTATGTATGTATATATGCAGCAGAGCAGTATGCGTGTCTGTATGTATGTATGTATGTATATATGCAGCAGAGCAGTATGCGTGTATGTATGTATATATGAAGCAGAGCAGTATGCGTGTCTGTATGTATGTATGTATGTATGCAGCAGAGCAATATGCGTGTCTGTCTGTATGTATGCATGTATGTATGCAGCAGAGCAATATGCATGTCTGTATGTATGTATGTATGCAGCAGAGCAGTATACGTGTCTGTATGTATGTATATATGTAGCAGAGTAGTATGTGTGTCTGTATGTATATATATATGCAGCAGAGCAATATGCGTGTCTGTCTGTATGTATGCATGTATGTATGCAGCAGAGCAGTATGCGTGTCTGTATGTATGTATGTATGTATGCAGCAGAGCAGTATGCGTGTCTGTATGTATGCATGTATGTATGCAGCAGAGCAGTATGCGTGTCTGTATGTATGCATGTATGTATGCAGCAGAGCAGTATGCGTGTCTGTATGTATGCATGTATGTATGCAGCAGAGCAGTATGCGTGTCTGTATGTATGCATGCAGAGCAGTATGCGTGTCTGTCTGTATGTATGTATGTATGCAGAAGAGCAGTATGCGTGTCTGTCTGTATGTATGTATGCATGTATGTATGCAGCAGAGCAGTATGCGTGTCTGTCTGTATGTATGTATGCAGCAGAGCAGTGTGTGTGTGTGTGTCTGTATGTATGTATGCAGCAGAGCAGTATGTGTGTGTCTGTCTATATGTATGTATGTAGCAGAGCAGTGTGTGTGTGTCTGTCTATATGTATGTATGCATGCAGAGCAGTATGTGTGTGTCTGTATGTATGTATGTATGTATGCAGCATAGCAGTGTGTGTCTCTGTATGTATGCATGTATGATGTGTATCTATGTATGTCAGTGTATATGACTGTATAGATTTGTCTGTTTATATGTATTTTTGTGAGTTTGTCTTTAAATATGTATATGTACGTGTATGTATCTGTGTATGTGTGTGTGTCTGCGTGTTTATGGGGCCCACTGGGACTCTTCCGCCCGGGGCCCACAAAAACCTGGAGCCGGCCCTGCCTGCGGTGATGAAGTCCCGCCATCCCGACCTCAGCGCTGTCACTGTCCTCCATGGCCGCCGCTTGTCACATCACCTTCTCTCGCTTCCGACCCGAGACTGACTAGCGGTGACGTCACGGGCCTCTCGCGATTCTTGGCTGTGAAGGCGGCGGTCATTGAACTCAGTGACAGGGGCTGTCAGTGTGCTGGAGATCAGCGCAGGTAATGTACCTCGCTGACAGCAGCACTTGTCATGCCCTGCAGTGACCTGGGCTGACCCATTGATGTTAGCTCAGGTCACTGCACTGCTCTCCCAGCCAATGGGGAACATCCTGCTCTTCATTGACTGGGACAGTGTGGATCGTCATGGCAACCCCTTGGATTACACCAGACCTGGATTTGTTTTTCATTCTAATAAATTGGTTAAAGAGGGAATGTTTTGGGGAGTGTTTTTTCAAATAAAAATGTGTTTGTCGTCTATTTTTTTTTATTACTGACTGGGTTGGTGATGTCGGGTATCTGATAGACGCCTGACCTCACCAACCCCAGGGCTTAATGCCAGGTGATATTACACATCTGGTATTAACCCCATATATTACCCCGTTTGCCACCGCACCAGGGCGCGGGATGAGCTGGGGCGAAGCACCAGGATTGGCGCATCTAATGGATGCGCCACTTCTGGGGCGGCTGCGGCCTGCTATTTTTAGGCTGGGGAGAGTCCAATAACCATGGACCTCCCTAGTCTGAGAATATCAGGCCTCAGCTGTCTGCTTTACCTTGGCTGGTAATCCAATTTTGGGCGACCCCTACGTGTTTTTTTTTTAATTATTTATTTAATTTAAAATAACAGCATGGGGTGCCCTCAGTTTTGGATTACCAGCCAAGGTGAGGTTGCCAGCTGTGGCCTGCAGGCTGCAGCCGTCTGCTTTACCCTAGCTGGCTACAAAACTAGGGGGAACCCTACGTCATTTTTTTTTCATTTTTTTGGCTAACTACAAAGCTAAGCACCCCTTAGTGCTACATGAAAGGCACCAAAGGGTGCTCCACTTTTTCGCCACTTTTTCTCCACTTCTTCTCCACTTCTTCACTTCTCCACTTTTTCTCCATTTTTTTCTCCACTTTTTCTCCACTTTTTCTCCACTTTTTCTTCACTTTTTCTCCACTTTTTATCCATTTTTTCTCCACTTTTTCTCCACTTTTTCTCCATCCAGGACTGTATGCAGAAGTTTATTGCCCCCTGAAAAAATTATGTGGGCTTCGCCATATTTTTGTATGCTAGCCAGGTACAGCAGGCAGGTACGGCTGCCCCCAACCCCCAGTTGCCTATTTGTACCCGGCTGGGAACCAAAAATAAAGGGAAGCCCTTTTTTTATTATTTCATGAATTTCATGAAATAATTAAAAAACAAATGACGTGGGCTTCGCCCCATTTTTGTGTCCAGCCGGGTACAACTAGGCAGCTGGGGATTGGAATCCGCAGCACAGGTTAGCCCGAGGTTTCTGGGCGCCTCTGCTGCGAATTTCAGTCCGCAGCCGTCCCAGAAAATGGCGCTCTCATAGAAGCGCCATCATCTGGCGCTGTATCCAACTCTTCCAACAGCCCTGGAGCCGGGTGGCTTGTTGGGTAATCATGAGTTAATACTGGCTTTGTTTTACTAGCCAGTATTAAGCCAGAGATTCTTAATGTCAGGCACGTTTGACCCGGCCATTAAGAATCTCCAATAAAGGGTTTAAAAAAAACACCACACAGAGAAAAAATACTTTAATAGAAATAAATACACAGACACATTAGAGACTCCATCTTTATTACCCCCTGTCAGCCCTCCACGATCCTGCTCTTCTGTCTTCTTTCTTTCTAGTGTAGTAGTAGTGACGATTGTAGTGAGGATGAGTTTACCCAGCTCATCACTTGGGGCTGGCGAACCTCCATCCTCACTACAATCCTCACTAGTGTAGTAGTAGTGACGATTGTAGTGAGGATGAGTTTACCCAGCTCATCACTTGGGGCTGGGGAACCTCCATCCTCACTACAATCCTCACTAGTGTAGTAGTAGTAGTGACGATTGTAGTGAGGATGAGTTTACCCAGCTCATCACTTGGGGCTGAGGAACCTCCATCCTCACTACAATCCTCACTAGTGTAGTAGTAGTGACGATTGTAGTGAGGATGAGTTTACCCAGCTCATCACTTGGGGCTGGGGAACCTCCATCCTCACTACAATCCTCACTAGTGTAGTAGTAGTGACGATTGTAGTGAGGATGAGTTTACCCAGCTCATCACTTGGAGCTGGGGAACCTCCATCCTCACTACAATCCTCACTAGTGTAGTAGTAGTGACGATTGTAGTGAGGATGAGTTTACCCAGCTCATCATTCGGGGCTGAGGAACCTCATCCTCACTACAATCCTCACTAGTGTAGTAGTAGTGACGATTGTAGTGAGGATGAGTTTACCCAGCTCATCACTTGGGGCTGAGGAACCTCCATCCTCACTACAATCCTCACTACAATCGGGAAGCAGCGTGCAGCCTTCACTCCGTGAGTGATCAGTGCTGCTAGCGGTAACGCTGATAGACGCGTTACCATAGCAACGGTGCTCTCGGAGCCGCGGTTAGCGGTGACATCACCGCTAACTGCGTTGCTATGGCAACCTCCGTTAATGACCGGCTGTGTCAGCCGGTCCCTAACGGAATGGGGAGTCGACCGTGTGCTAGAGCATGTCGCCGGTACACGGCGATACACATATGTGCACCGTGTACCGGAGAGATGCACTCGCAGGTCCTACATGACGCGTCATAGTCATGTGACCAGTCTGTAGCCAATGAGATAATAGCCACGTGACTGGTCACATGGCTATTCTGACGTCACGACAGGTCCTGCATCTCTGCTGGCAGTGCCGGTCACGGGAGGATTCAGCGATCATCGGATGGAATAGCGGCAGGAGACAGAGTGCAGAAGGGATCGCGAGGACCGGTAAGTGTTATGGCAATGTTTATTAACTGTTTGTGTACATTTATCATGCATTTTTCTGTGTTTGTGATTGCCTCCCATTATAGCCTATTGGCTCGAGTTCGGTTCGTCGAACGTTCGACGAACCGAACTCGAACGGGACACCCGTTCAGCGAACCGACCTCGAGCCGAACCGCGACCGGTTCGCTCATCTCTAGTGAGGACCCAATTTTAAAACAAGTAACTAAAAATAATATTAGATGTGTTGCTAAACGAGCCCCTACTCTTGGTACCATTCTTTCTCCGAGTCTTTTTTTGAGTGAAGCTGACCATAGAGAGAGTGGATTACTCTGAAAGGTTTTTACAAATGTGGTGCGAATAAATGCAAGGCGTGCGGTTTTGCACAAAAAGGAAAAACCTTTCAGTCTACTTCAAATCAAAAAACTTTCCACATAAACACTTTAATTAATTGTAATACGACGTTTGTCGTATATTTAATAACATGTAAGATCTGTAACATCCAGTATACAGGCTGCACGACGGGCCCTTTGAAAGTAAGAATTAGAAGACACCTTTCTGATGTTTTTAAACAGAACGCAATTGCTATATCAGCGGTTTCAAAACATTTTGCCTTGGTGCACCAGGGTGATGTCAGCGGTTTCCAATTTAAGGGTGTTGAACAGATACTCAGACCGATCAGAGGTGGAGATCATAGAAGGAAATTATTAAATAGGGAATCCTTCTGGATTTTTACCCTCAACACTAGATATCCAGAGGGTTTAAATAATCGCCAGGATTTGATATTACACTACTAAATATAATAGGTTTTTTTGCATTTCCCTACTCTTTTCTATTCTATTGATACTATATCTAATGGGATCAATATGGCCCACACCCTAATTCATATTATGCGGTTTTTCTCATTTTTTTTTTTTGCTGCTACATCTTTATAATAAAAAATTACTATTGGAATATTTCTTGCCTCAATAAAAATATAATGTCGGATTAATATATAATAAACTTTTCCATTGAATTTTGTATATTATTGATAGGCAAGCATACATTATATACATGTGGAAAGATATATGTCAGATTTCTATCCTGCCAGGGGTATTATATTTCTTGAGGTATATATTACATTCATATTGTTAGGTGCTGAGTGTCTTGTTGGATTGTCATTTATTACATCTATAGTTATATTAGATACTAAGGGAATTCGGTCCATAAAAATTATTTTAATTTGTTTGTCATTTTATGTGTGTATATGTTTCTATATATATATTTCTCTTGTATCTGTGTATACTTGCATTATACCATATTATATTATGTATATTCATATATATGAAATTGCCATTGTATACCCCCATTCTATCGGATCCCTTGTAATTACTACTTGAGGAGTTGTCTCTAGTGAAGCCACACATGTGAATTTAATCAGTGGACTAGACATCCGATATAAGGGAGCTGGCTATACTTTAAGTCAGAACATGACTAAGACCTGAAGCGTCGAAACGCGTTGTTCTGCCATCTTTCTGACATCTACTATGGTATCTGCTGGATTTTTATTACCTTAATTTCAATAAAAAAGGATTTTTAATCTATTCCTGGTGCTGGAAATCCCTCTTTTTATTTCTAATTGAAATATTAACGGAATGTATAACCAAAACATATTATGCTTAGGGCTATGTAGAATAAGGGTACCGTCACACTTTAGCGACGCAGCAGCGATCCCACCAGCGATCTGACCTGGTCAGGATCGCTGCTGCGTCGCTACATGGTCACTGGTGAGCTGTCAAACAGGCAGATCTCACCAGCGACCAGTGGCCAGCCCCCAGCCAGCAGCGACGTGCAAGCGACGCTGCACTTGCACGGACCCGGCGTCTGGAAGCTGCGGACACTGCTAACTAAGGTAAACATCGGGTATGGTTACCCGATGTTTACCTTAGTTACCAGCGCACACCGCTTAGCTTAGCGTGTGCAGGGAGCAGGAGCCGGCACTGGCAGCGTGAGAGCTGCGGAGGCTTGTAACGAAGGTAAATATCGGGTAACCACCTTGGTTACCCGATGTTTACCTTAGTTACAGCTTACCGCAGGCTGTCAGACGCCGGCTCCTGCTCCCTGCACATTCAGGATTGTTGCTCTCTCGCTGTCACACACAGCGATGTGTGCTTATCAGCGGGAGAGCAACAATAAAAAAATGAACCAAGGCTATGTGTAATGAGCAGCGATCTCACAGCAGGGGCCAGATCGCTGTTCAGTGTCACACACAGCGAGATCGCTAATGAGGTCACTGCTGCGTCACAAAAAACGTGACTCAGCAGCGATCTCAGTAGCGATCTCGCTGTGTGTGAAGTACCCCTAAGTTTTAGTTGATGAATGAGTAACTAACATTCATGAAAGGAAGAGATACTTATCTGTGGTTTCAGATAGGTGAGTAGCATTCTTCTATTCATAGAAGAATGCTTATCTGTAGTTTCAGATGGGTAACTGACATTCATGAATAGAAGAGAATAAAGGTGGTGTCACACACAGCAACGACGACAATGACATCGCTGCTAAGTCGCCATTTTCTGTGACATAGCAACGACCTCAACAGCGACGTCGCTGTGTATGACACATAACAACGATCAGACCCCTGCTGCGAGATCGCTGCTTGCTCTTGAATATTCCAGGTCATTTTTTGATCGCTGCTATCCCGCTGCGCCACATGCATCCTTGTGTTTGACACCGCAGCAGCGATGGTCGCGACGACGCTGAAGGCAGTGATCTAGAACTGAAGGCAGGACAAGGGCATGTTTTTGCGGTGTATTTTACAACGCCCCCACGACCCCGATTGGTGGTCATAACAGCGTTCCGATTGGGTAACTTGCCGAAGGCATTACAGTGATTTCATTCTTTAAGTTCCATTCTTTGTTCCACATAGTAGAGTCTCTGTCTGGTGTCGCTAGTGTCTTGTTCTTTGTGTCTTCCTTTGTTTGGCACCGTCACCCAATCAGGCGCCGCTGTAGTGATCACCAATCGGAATAGAGGGGCATGAAAAAGGCAACGCAAAGGCGCTGTAGCGATCATCAATCGGAACAGTGGGGCGTGAAAAAGGCAACGCAAAGGCGCTGTAGTGATCACCAATCGGAACAGAGGGGCATGAAAAGGGGCAACGCAAAACATGTCTAGGGGTAAACACCACGCCTCTATCAAGGTCTGAGTCGTCGCACAGCGACGTGTGTGACACGTCCCAACGATCGTCAAGGTCGCTATGATCGCTGCTCCGTCGCTGCTTAAAATTACATGTTTGACAGCTAACTAGCGATCATGTAAGGTCGCTGTTATGTCACAGGAAATGGTGACGTAACAGCGACGTTGTTGAGGCTGTCGTTGTGTGTGAACCCAGCTTAAGTAACTGACATTGTTCCATTCATAGTCTCATCTATGTCTAAACACACTTGAATGTTTTACTAACGAAAGTTGCTAAGACTGTTCAAACAAGAAATGAACTATGCCCGGCTAGCTGGTTGGTTAATAAATAACGTGGATATATTGAGTAAGCTGTATATATATGCTATGTGTTAAATACAAGGGTAAGAAGAACATTTAGCTTCTCCCGGATAGAGACATATTTCTGTGTGGTCCTTTCTCCTGATTCATATACATCTGCGCAGTTCTGATTTGGAATCCTCCTCTGAGACCCATTAGACAGAGACCCCCCCGGAGGTCTCCCCCAACATGCCTACATGTAACATTCCAGGATCTGTAATAGTATGAAGCCAATAAATGGGTTGTAATGTGTTTACATGGATGGAGTGGTATGCCTCTTTAAAAATATGGATTTTATTGATAGGCAAAGGGGTTTCTCCATTTATGGATGTCAAAAGAAATTTCAGGTGGACTCCAGTAACACTTTAAAAAAATTCCCCTTGAAGACATAGATACAGATTTTCTTTCAGAGGTAGCAGGCATGAAAAAAGAACAGTTGGTATACAGCAATGAGATGTACAATATTCTTGTACTTATGACAGTCTGCTGGCGATCACTTCAGCAGCACCTCCTTTGCTAACTCATGATCTGTTTCTATTAAAATAAAGTACAGTTGACAGTGCTGGTTAAATCCACTCCTCACGGGAATTTCTCTTCCCAGCAATGCCTTGCAGTAGCTTTTGTCTGGCAATGTACACACTCTTGTGTTACAGTTTCATACACAAAGATTCGAGTCTTGGGCCCTGATGATAAGTCACTTATCACGTAGGCAAAAGCAATAATATTCAATGGATGTGTCAATCATCATATTTAGGAATAAGCCTAGATGCTCAAAGCTTTGATTTGGTAGTGGTTGATCTTCTCTCTGTTGGTAGATGCACTCTACACTCACAGGAACAAACTTCTATACTCCCCGCTGTGACAATAGCAGTTTGTGTTTTTTGTTTTGTTTTTTTATGTGGGATGATCAGTGATCACCTCAATTTGAAGCAAACCGTACAAAACTATAGTACTGGCTGGATCTTTTCATTTGTACTTTTTTGGCCCTAACTAGTTCCATGGAGTTTAATTTTAGGGGTAAACAGCTACGCTTTTCTAAGGCTGTTTTCACACATCCGTTTTTTGCTGAGCAGCACAATACGGCGCTTTGCAGAAAAAACGCAACCGTTTTTTTTGCCGCCGGTTGCGTTTTTTTCTGCATAGACTTATTTTAGTGCCGTATTGTGCCGCATGGCCTTGCGTTGCGTCCGCCATGCGGCAGCCGGATGGAACGTTGCCTGGCACGTTTTTGTGTGCGGCGAAAAAACGCATTGCGCGATGCGGCGCGATTTACAATGCAAGCCTATGGACGCCGGATGCGGCGTCCTGCGGCGTCCTGCGGCAAAAACTGCATCCGGCGGCCAGATGCTTTTTTTTGCACTGCGTATGCTCAGCATCAAGCCGCATCTGTCAAAAAATGGACGGGCCGCATTGAAAAACTTATGCAACGGATCTGTTTTTTTCGCCGTATCTGTTGCATAGGTTTTTGAGCCGGAAATTAAACTTCAGCACAAAAAGGAGAGAAAACAATCAATATAATTCAATTTCTCAATCTTTATTTGTTCAGGCGATAAGTCGGCCATTTTTTAAGGAGATCTGTTACACAATGGGGGTAAAAGTACATAAATACAGTAGAAAATTAAGAAGAGCTTGGGAGGGGAGGGGAGGAAGTAAAGGGATCAAAATTATATCAATCACAATGGTATAAAATGCATATTGCAATACATAAAAGTAAAATATACAAAATGAGCTGTAAGAAAACAGTAGTGATCTCAGAGACACATGAGCGTCTCTTGAGATGTTATTATACAATATCGTCAAACTCATATTAAAGTACATTTAAGCACTTGAACAAATTCAGGCTTGAAAATAAAAATGGCAATAAAAGTGAAAGCGGAGTCGGGGGGGGGGGGGGGGGGGTGGATATGAACCCTAAGTCTTCATAGCCAAATGCATGACATGTTTGAGGATAATGTGACTCCCATGAGCCCTGGCTGAAAACTGAAATGGATGCTAGGAAGTGAGGTACAAGCAGGGCAGTAGACTCTCCCATGGGTTGGACTACAAAGAACAAGGGGAACAGAAGGGCCTGACCAGTAGGTGGCAGCAGAGGACGAGCATAAACAATATACATTAAATAACAGTGGATGTGAACATTAAAGGTAACAGTTTTAAAGAAAACAGATAGGAACAGAACAGGCTCAATACTGGAGTCGAGCCTGTCTGGGCATCCAGCCTGCTCGATTCGAGTGCCAAGCGCTCAAGCATTTCAGTGCTCGCTCATCACTAATGAGAACACAATGTATCTGTACAATAGTTGACCAGCCAGTGATATTGGATATGTAGTGGTGCTTTGCTGAGTGTATAACATGGAAATATCAGGGTTAAATCAGAGAGGTGGTGCTTGCCTCAGGAAATTGGGGAGCATGTTGCAGAAAAAAATTGCTGTACCTACATAAACTATAATGGGAAAGATGAACTATAGAGAAGAAAAAAGGGAGAAATTATTGGTAAAAGGGTTATAGTATACTAGGGAGCTATAGAGGAGAGAAGAGAGTGAAAATGGGAGGGTAACATAAAGGGACTGGGAGAAAAGACAAATAAAATGTGAAATTATATTGAGACATAATAATAATAATAATAATAATAATAATAATAATAATAATAAAAAACTAGTAAAATAACAAAGGATCAAAGACTGACAAGAAAAAGTGAGACCATAGTGGACAATATAGGATGAAATAGTGATAAACTTAATAGAAGGGGATACCTTCCCGTATACTGGTTGATGGTCCAGAATGCATGGAATGGATCCACAATAAGGTGTTAGGGAATTCGGGAAAAAAATATAAAAAAAGTTAAATGAAATAGAAGTGCATAAAAATATAGAAGCAAAAGTGTATAACATAAGATGAAATATATCTTAGTTATGGAAAATAGTAAGAAATACCAGTAGTGGAAGTATAACCTTTTAACAGCGAATATTACAATTATTTTTTAAATGCGGTCCTGGATATGCTGGGTGGTTTTTCCAAGATATTCCTGTATCTTAATTCTCTTTCCCGATCTTGGATGTGTGAAGAAATCTCTTTCTAGTGACATTAGGACATTGTGTACATTGTAAGCCATGAAAAGTGCCCTTGTCTGTGATGTGTAATGTTCTCTACAAGAATTCGGATTGTCTTGTGCTTATGTTGTTCCTTGCTGAACAATTCACTAATTTGATGACCTTTTGTAGCAGATAAATGGTTGGTTGTGGAGCTCTGGCATGTTGGGATATGCTTTGAGAGAAGTTTCCAGTGACATCTGATAGAGGAGTGTACCTTATTCATGAATGGATGGTATTTATTCGCAAATGCTAGACGGTTATTGTTCTTATTTTTATTATTTGTTTAGGCAGCAATAAAGGAAAAAATATGTATGATAAAACATAACTTTTATTGTTACTTTATCAAATAATCAACACATAGTCATAAAGTGCATAAGTGACTAAAGTGCTATAATACAAGTGTGTCCACACTTATCTCCCGTCCATTTGACATAAATTGACAAATATTGACTTGAATATCCGTGTTATGCAATGTGAACGTCCACAAAACATGTAATACGTGTCAGTTCCCTATATCCAAGCCAACAGGTTACCAATTTAATATCTGTAGACAACACCAAAAGTTACACCAATATCGTTGCTACAACATGAGCCTGTCTCCACCACGGATTAGTTTAGAGTATATGGTGTGCACTCCGCCAGAACAATAAAGGGGTTTGAGGTGCTAGTAGTGAGGGGACCGAGGTCCAAACTACAGGGTATATAAGAGACACTGCACTCTCATAAAGATGAGGTAGGAAAAAATATCAACAGATTCGTTGTTTTTTTTTGTTTTTTTTTATTTTGCCAAAAGTTGTATATTTTATTTATAGATAGAATGAGTGAAGGGGGACATTTCGGCCCAAATATAGGCCTTCTTCACTCCAATTTACACTAGAAAAGGTGAGAATAAAAAATAATCAATATTTTACAATATGATACAATATCAACATATATACAGATAACATACATATATACATATAAAAGGGGGGGGGGGGTTTCATGTCAACATTGAATATATGGGGAAGGCAGTTACACATACCAGCAGTTTGTCATGGGGATTATCTCACAGAATTTAAAATGAAGACAGCAACAGTGTGGTATGTCTAAAATATATAACATACCTCAATAGATGAAAAATGATTTTTTTTCAGGTTCTGTATGTACAGAGGAAGAGGAGGAAGAGAGGGAGAGGGTGGGGTTGTTCTAGAGGAACACCACTTAGAATTTTGTCTTTTATTGGTAATCACAGAGGACAAGCCCTATGGAAAAAGAGTATGAGTAAGAGGTAGTATGTGTATGTACATCTATAGTATAGTACTACGAAAGTATTTTTATTGCCTTATTAGTATTTGTGTAAAATTTCTCAACGCGAGTATTCTGGAGCTGTTTTACATAGGTTGCAATTAATTTGTTTACTGGTGGTCCCTTAATAAAAATTAAGAGTCTATGGTTAGTGGTATAGGAGGCTCTGTCAATGAACATCCACATATTTGAAATGTATATCATTAATACCTTGAGTATTAGTATGATCACCTGCAGAATTGATCATACTAATACTCAAGGTATTAATGATATACATTTGAACTATGTGGATACTACCTCTTACTCATACTCTAGATAATCCCCATGACAAACTGCTGGTATGTGTTACTGCCTTCCCCATATATTCAATGTTGACATGAATCCCCCCCTTTATATGTATATATGTATGTTATCTGTATATATGTTGATATTGTATCATATTGTAAAATATTGATTATTGTTTATTCTCACCTTTTCTAGTGTAAATTGGCGTGAAGAAGGCCTATATTTGGGCCGAAACGTCCCCCTTCACTCATTCTATCTATAAATAAAATATACAACTTTTGGCAAAATAAAAAAAACAAAAAACGAATCTGTTGATATTTTTTCCTACCTCATCTTTATGAGAGTGCAGTGTCTCTTATATCCATCACGGATTAGATTCAAGAAATCTTTACAATGGTGCAAGGATTATGATGTTAGGCATATCATAAAGTTAATGGTTAAAATACGGTATATATTTTTAGCCTGAACAATTCTTCTGGTCTTTTCATCAACACTGGACAACAAAAAATTCAATACTCCAAACCAGTGCTCCTGAAACCAAATAGCATGGAGTTCTTCCCAGCACAGCTGGGCTCTACAAGGGTTTTTAAATAAATTGTCCTACACCATCAGAGTGGTGACATTACTGGTAACCATTTATATAGTAGTGAAGTAATTGATACAAATACAATGACAGTGGTGACATAAAAAAATAGAACGGTTTCACCTATAAATGTAGGTCTCATACGGTAGGGTCACTCATATAGTAACACACAGCATTGGTCCATCTCCAGGAGTTGAGCTCTAACCCTGCAGAAAGTCTATGCTTAACCCTGTGTCACCCATACTCCTGCCCTAACAAGGGCAGTCCCAATTTGACCTTCCAGTACAAGAAAGCCCTAATAAGTCCACAAAGCCTCCCAACGTGTTTCTTCCACTAGGATTCAACAGGCGAACTGCTCATTACGTACAGGGCTTAGAATCAGGCATCAAGACTAGGGCTGAGCAGATCCGGACTGTAAAAGTCCAGATCCGCGCGGTTTCCAAGATACCCGGGTGTACGATCCAGATTCGACACTGACCTGTACAAAGATCTATGCCTATGAGTCACTACCTGGGTCTTTCTACAGGTCTTGATGCCTGATTCTAAGCTCTGTACCGAATGATAGCATCGATGTATGTAAACTGCACTGAGAGCTGTTGACCGAGTCCTCTAGCAGGCTACCTTCCATTCAAAGCACAAACAGGACATGTCTTTACTCAGATTCACATGTGATGGCTCCAGAACAGAGCAGAATTTTAACACCATGTAAGTTATGATGTTTCTTGAAAGGCTTTTGTGAGCTCAGAGAACCAGCATGGCTACCACAGCATCTTGCAGGGGCATGCTATTCCATCCGGTTTGCTTTTAGTTGGACCGTCATTTATTTTTCAAAAGGACAATGACCTCCAAAAACACCTCCAGGCAGTGAAAGGGCTATTGACTAAGAAGGAGAGTGATGGGGTGCTACGCCAGATTACCTGGTCTCCACAGTCACCAGACCTGAACCCAATTGAGATGGTTTGGGGTGAGCTGGACCGCAGAGGGAAGGCAAAAGGGCCAACAAGTGCTAAGCATCTCTGGGTACTCCTTCAAGACTGTTGGAAGACCATTTCTGGTGACTACTTCTTGAAGCTCATCAAGAGAATGCCAAGAGTGTGCAAAGCAGTAATCAAAGGAAAAGGTGGCTACTTTGAAGAACCTAGAATATAACACATATTTTCAGTTGTTTCACACTTTTTTGTTAAGTATTTCATTCCACATGTGTTAATTCATAGTTTTGATGCCTTCAATGTGAATCTACATTTTCAAAGTCATGAAAATAAAGAAAACTCTTTGAATGAGAAGGTGTGTCCAAACTTTTGGTCTGTACTGTACCTAAAAAATCTAACTTCTTGAAAATTGTATATTATCCACTGTTCTTTATACGGCACGTTATAGTGGAAGATATACAGCAATTTATATGAGATTATTTTGTAGTCAATAGGGAAAAAAACAGAGTAATGCACTAGCTGAATAGTTTAAGTAATTAGTAAATTCACTGCATTTTAGAATAACAGAATTATTTTCTTTTCAATTCATAGATACGCAGACGCAGACCCACTCCTGCCACACTTGTCCTGAGCAGTGATCAGTCTTCACCAGGTAAAAGTCATATTGTCATGTTTATTTTTTTTACAAATATTCAGTTATAGTTCTCCAAGACTAGCTTTAATTATTATTATTTTTTTTTTTTTTTTACTATGGTCCTAAGAACTGACAGGCAGATGTTAACTATCTGCTTCTTGTAAATGATGGCAGTTTAGCGCAGTCATGGACCGATTGCCTTAAGTCAACAGAGCAGCTCTTTCTCTTCCATGCTGCTTTTTCGACTGGGTGTGATTAGCGACATGATACTAATTGACAGCTTGCTCCCTGCAGTTCGGCAGTGGGGAGCCGGCTGTCAATGAGTAAGATATGGACAGTCATGCCACATTAACAGAGAAGAACAGAAGAGAAGCTGCTGCTCTGTGAATGTGACATCAGTGGAAACTGCAGAACCGCCAACTGTAGCTTTCTGTGCAAGAGAATAAAGTGTGCATCGAACAGTCGCTATAGCAAAACAAAAAAATAAAAAAACTTCACATTTATTAAGACTGTCATTAAAAACTGGGAAGAAATAAAATCATGGCAGTAGGAATGCAAACGTTTGGGCTATGCATTTCGAGCAAAACATTCTTAATCATGACACATCTCTAACCTCTCTGTGCGCCATAGATTAGTGCTGGGCAGGAAAGGCAGGTAGTCAGCAACTAACTGCCTGCTAGTATAGTAAAACAATAAAATGGTCCTGGACAACCCTTTTAATTGATTAGAAATGTCCCAGTCAGCAAAATGATGAATCGTATTTATTAAATTTCATTGTTTATTTTCTTAAAAATTCGACCTTACATTCCACAACTTTTTTTATCTTCTTGTTTATCACAATTTTAGGATACTGTAAAGTCTTTTTAATGATCACTATGGGTTTTATATTGAGTAATATGTCTCTGAATGTTTTTTAAACTTTTATATAAATAGCTAGAAAAGGCTATGACTATTACTAAGCTTGGCAATACATATACGAACAAATATGGTAGGGGAGGCTTGGCGCAGGCTGAGATTCAAAGCATATTGATCACTGTCTTTTATTTGTTCTTCGATCTGGGGAAAAAAATAAGAGACAAGATATTTTTTCTGTCTGCCGTGATGGTTATTGGAAAATCAATTTCACCAATGAGAGAATAAAACATTGCTTGTTTGAAATAACGATGTAATATATGCACATGTGTTCCATTACATGAATACCACGACCTTCTAAACTCAATGCAAATACAAAGCATTAGATAGCCTGTGTATTTGTAATTGTTCATATCCCACTATGATAAAATGCACAAAATTCATTAAAAGGCACATGCTACTTAAAGTGACCCAACCACCAGGATTTTACCATATACAGTGGAAGCTCGCTTAACGAGTAACCCAGTTAGCGAGTATTTCGCCTAACTAGCAAAGCTTGCTGTAAGTTTGTAACTCGACTTACTGTACGAGCAAGCTTTGCTGTACGAGCAAAATCCCCACTGCACACACTTCCGGTTCCGTACATCCACTGTGCTCTAACCCGCTCTTGCAGTCCACACAAACACACACAAGCACGCACACACACACACAAACACGCACACACACACGCACACATATTATGCTCACCTTACCTTCCATTCCCCCGCCGACCCCTAGAACTTGCATGTATCGGGTAACCATCGCGACCGATACAGGACCTTTGAGTAGTGGCTGACAGGGGAAGGTCCTCCCTCGTTGCGATGCTTGCCACTACATATGCTGTACCTGCGGACTACAAAACCCAGGAGGCCGGCGATGGAACAGAAGGTGCACATTATGCTCACCTTACCTTCCGTTCCATCGCCGGCCTCATGGTTCTTGTAGTTTGCAGCTCCAGGATGTGTATCCGGTAACCATCGGTGACGATGGAGGAACTTCCCCTGTCAGGCGATACTCAAAGGCAGCGTGCTGGCCAATCAGAAGCAAGCGGCTTCTGCCTTTGACATCAGCGTGCTGGGAGCTGAAGGTCCCGCATCGGTTGCCTTGGTTACCCGATACACAGCCCGTATCGGTGAACTACAAGATCCAGCAGGCCGGCGATGGAACGGAAGGTAAGGTGAGCATAATATGTGTGTGTACATGCTTGCGTGTGTTTGTGTGTGTTTGTGCGTGTTTGTTTGTGTTTGTGTGTGTTTGTGCGTGTTTGTGTGTGTTTGTACGTGTGTGAAATGGCACAATAGGGGACCAGGATGGGAGATTTAACAAGTTGTGGAACGAATTGTTTGCATTGCAATGATTTCCTATGGGAAATCTTGCTTTGCTGAACGAGTAACTTGTTTAACAAGCACACTCCCAGAACGGATTGTTCTCGTTAACCAAGGTTCCACTGTAAACTAAACTCAGTGCCATACTGGCACTAGCATGGTGATTAACCTCATATCTTCACTTCTCAGATTGGATCTTTGATTGCAGGAAAAAAATGTTCATAAAGGGTCAGAAATTGGTGCATTCTTTGATATTATTATTATTATTATTATTTTCATTATTTGAAATTTGTCATCAGATTTTTGATATGTAATCTTAAGGCAATGTGAGGTAGGGGTTAAAACTCTGGATTCAGTGATGTGTCACTTATTAGGCTGGGTGTTATTTACTTATAATGAAGGTTTTATCACAAGGATCTTAACACTGCTCAGGCTACAACGAGATTTAGGAATGTCCACACCCCCTCCTGTGATAAGCAGTGCACTGTTAATATACAATGTACATAGAGAGCCTGGTGTGGGCATCGTCAGCTTTTTGAGCTCTGCTACATGGTACATTTAAAAACTGTGATTTTGTCACAACTGCTGCACCCTGTAAACTAAGTGATACATCATTGGAATATGGGTCATTTTTCCTATATCATGCTGCTCCCAGATGACTTATCAAAAACCTGGTTAATTCCCTTTCACGACGCATCTTTTAATGTATGGCATTAACAAGGTGAGTACCCCTTAAAATTTCAAATGGATAATGTAAGAAGTATTATCTATATAAATGAGGCATACCACTAAGCTAATTAGCTGAGCAACTTCTGGAATTACTATATATATAAATTATCATGATGGCGGCCATGTGGGCCCACTTGCTCATTCATCTGAGGCAAATGCAGAATTTGCATTGAAGGTTTAAGGTCTATTCACAGGGACTGAACAGTGTCACAAGATGACGACTGATCGGAAAATTGGCCTGTTTACACAGGTAGATCATAGTAAATGATGCCCACAGAGCGATCTATAGCAGATTGGTCAGTGTACCTAGGCTGCTATAGTTCTATAGCGCCAGTCCCATTTTCATAGGATGAAGCACCGCCAAAAACAGTGATCCTTTTGGGCTACGTAAAAGATGATTCTACCGATGAACAAGCATTTTTCTCGTTCATCGGCTGATTTTCAGCCTGTTTACAAGGCAATATAATTGTGAAACCAGCTCTTTTAACAATGCTTGTTCATGATTATTTTGCTTGTTGCATTGCTTGTTTATTTGGTTGCATGCCTTTAGTTATGAAGGTCGATTTTAGAGAGCTCTATATATAGTGTACAAAATCTGACAGGTATAGTGTTACTTAGCAATATGAAATTGATGATTATTTAACATTATTCTGGGATTGTTTTACTATATAAATATTAAAAGACAAACTTTTAGAACTGTATTTAAAGTGATTGTCTATTGCAAACAAGTTAGCACATATTCATGGGATAGGTGATAACTTTGGGACCAGTGAGGGTCCGACTACTGCAATTGTCAGAACAGAGCACTTCTATGCCCACCAGAATGGAGCAGCAATGCATATGTTCAGCTACCACTCCATGTCCCTACAGGGCTGTTGAGCACTATGCTCTTGGTTTTTCTCTAGAAGCCCAATAGAGAAAGAATGGAGCCGTGGTCGGGCATCTGACCTGTGGCTCCATTTTCTAACAGGTATAAAAGTTCCCTGTCAGGGATATAAATGTATGGCTCTGTTGATCGGTGAGGGTCCAGTACTTGGAACCCCTGCGGATAGGTGATAACTTGTTTTACCGGTCAACATTTTGAGTCTAAAATGAAATAAGGTATATTCTGTGTATCTTTCAGGTTTTTTCACTGTTTTTATATATAATCCCTTGAATTGCAGTGTAATACTACATAGCAATAGCACTAGGAGGTTAATGAGCACACCGAATTCCCAGCTCTCCCTTAGGTGTACCTGCTTTGTTAAGTTGAACTAATTGCTCTTCTTTCGCTCTCACTAATAAGGCCATCTGCTTCATCCCTTTTACTTTCAAGGATGGTTGAATTGTTTAAAGGCAAAAATATCTTTCCCACACAATTCCCACCATAAGCATTTAATTGCCACAAAAAGAACCCTTTCCTAAGACTTCAGCCCTGCAATATCACCTGTCTTCTCAAATGTTTCGGATTGGTCTTTTTACAGGCCATTACTAAGCATACCAGATAGGAGGGGGTTAATGGGAGCATCTGTTTCATCTAATTGCCTATTTCTTGTTCATTGAAGTCTTTATTGAGTTCATTTTATTTTAGATAGTGCTTACAGCAATTGAAAAAAATGGCATCTTCTGCTTGACCTAGTTGGTGATGGGTAAAAATGAGTGTTTATAGCTGAGAATTAATTTGGCTAAGACTCTGTTTATTGGCCAGTCTGGATTATAAATCATTTTTGTTCCATCGCCAAAATGTGAATTCATCCATTTCAAAACTGTTATAATTGTCATATAGGGGTGGATTTCATAGCTGGAACCGCACTGTTTGTAGATTTACTATATATCATCCATTGACCAATGCTTCTCCCATAGCTGCATGATCACGCCCATGAGAAGCTGAATGGAGCTGCTGGTCCAGCATGCATTTTGTGGCTTCATTTACATTTGATAGGACTTTTGAATATGGCCATCCCTAAGCTGGGCTATCATTACACATTCATGGCTGTTATGATCCGGAACCATGGAAGATCACAATATATCATTGGCAAAAAGGTGACAAGAGCATTGGCAACTAATCTGGCCGACATCCCCTTACTAACCACCAACACTAGAAGTAGCTGAGGAGTGAACTAACATCCTATGCACCGCGAACCCAGCCGGAGAACTAGCTATCTTAAAGGAAGGAAGGATGAATAGCTCTCTGCCTCAGAAATAGACCGCAAAAGGTCTAGCAAGCCCCCCACATTCAAAGACTACTGTGATATAGGAAAATACAATACACAGATGGAGGATAGGATTAGCAAAGGTGAGGCCCCACTAATTAAATAGGAAAGGATAAGAAAGGGGCTGATGGTGGCCAGATAAAAACCCTACAAAAACCCAAATACCTGATAGTACAAAAAGGTCCTCAGATCACACGATCTGTACTCCGTCCTATATCAGGTGCTCTTGTCAAACCAATGAACAGAAAAACAGGAACAATTACAAATTCAAGAAGAAACAAACACATGGACTTATAGGAGCAAAACTCCAAACATAGCTGCAGGGAGCTTCCCAGCTAAGCCACAGAGAGGGAAGATTCCTGCATGCAAATAAACTGACAATAACCACAGTAAATGACAAACCCAGATAAGAACAAAAAGAACAAAACAACTAAGAAAGAACCAAGCACTTATCTGGGGTAGATGTGGTCAGAAGCAAGATGAAAAGGCAGGTGAGCTACAGGAGGATGATAACCGGCTCAGACTGCCAGGAGGCCAAGGCATAAATAGGCAGAGAGTTAGCAATGGAATTACCCATTGCTCAAGAACACCTGGTCTCTGTCAAAACCATTCCTGGCCTGAGGAAGCCTCACAGTAGCAACAGCATAACTGACATTCACAACACATAGCCATTTGGGAAATCAGTGGTCAGTGAGACCCACGCTAATCCAACAAATATTACCTATCCAATAGAATTTTTGTTCCTCTGTTATTCTTCCTGAACATTTATGAATAGCTGGGTGTTAGATCCCAATGTCAAAAGGATGTGTCCCTGCGCAGTCTGACAGTGTGTGCAATGATTGGGCAGTGTGAGTCTTTGAAGGGACACCTCCCAAGCGTCATTTGGCAATATTTCTAGCCCACATATGTCAAACTCTGGCCCTAGGGCGCCCATTATTCTGTATGGAGGGCTATGTGGGGCCCATTATTTTTTAAGGAGGGCAATATAGGGCCCATTATTCTGTATGGAGGGCTATGTGGGTCCCGTTATTCTGTATGGAGGAATATGCAGGACTCATTATTCTGTATGGAAGACTATGGGGGGCACATTTATTGAATTTTGAGGGCTATTAGGGGTCCATTAATCTGTATGGGGGACTATGTGGGGCCCATTATTCTGTATGAAGGGCCATGTGGGGCCCATTATTCTGTATGGAGGGCCATGTGGGGCCCATTATTCTGTATGGAGGGCCATGTGAGGCCCATTCTGTATGGAGAACTGTGTGGGGCGCATTATTCTGTATGGAGGACTATGTGGGGCACATTATTCTGTATGGAGGACTATGTGGGACCCATGACTAGGTTGGTCCATGACTTTGTCCATGTTTTTAACTTTGACCATCTGTGTATTTGAGTTTGACATCCCTATTCTATGGTGAATATCAAAGGAACGAAGCATGACAATATTCTAAGAAGAAATGTTCAGAATTATTATTTCATTAAGAATGCAATTATTTACTAAAGCATGCAAGTCAAAAGATGCCAGATGCTATCTAGTTTCAAAATCCAAAGACAAATTATATAAAAATGGGGCACCAAATAATTCAAGCAACACATTTCATTACCCAATCAAATACTTTATTAAAAAAAAAAAAAACCAAAGGGGCCACGATTAGAAAGGGCAAATCTCACATAACAAGCTAAAAAGTAAAGTGCAGCGTAATAGACAAATACATAAATATATTTGTAAACCAGTTCCCAATGTAATGCTACATTGAGCCCAGCAAACGAATTATTGGCAATACCAATCAATATATGTAGAGTAGTGGGCATAGAATAAGTTAAATATATGTTGAGCCATAATAAAGAAAAGATGAATAAACCACATATTCTACAAGACGCATAAGTTAATACAAATTTAATTATGAAAAAGAAGAGAAACGTAATAGATAAATTATTAAGGCCAAAATCTATGACACAGACGCCAGTTGCATAATGCTGCTTATCTGTTGAATAAAGTAATTGATTGGGTAATTTATTTTGTTGTTTGAATGGTGCCGTGTTTTTGGATACTTTTTTCATTGGGTTTTGTTGTGTATTCATTGGCACAGTCACTTTTATACTTAAGATATTCCATTCTAAATGGGTTGTATTCTACTCTCTAACATAGGACTCTCAATAAAGAATACATTTCTGAAAGAGATGGGATGTTTCTCGTCATACTACCAGATTATATCATGTTCTTTGAAAACTATCCCTGCAAATATAACATTAATCTCCCAAAAATTGGGTCCTTCATAGCAAAAACTCCACCAATCCATATTCTGGTTTCGAAGCCCGGCAATTCTCAGTCAAATGGGATCTTCTAAATTGTACCATATTAGTAATAATAAGTAAAAACCCCCTGAGAAATGATAATTAATTAATGAACCTTATGATACATTTCTGGAAAGTAATAGGATCTTCAATTAGTAATGAAACTTACTAAATTAATCTTTGACAGCGGTAATTAATTGAATTTTTGGATATATTTTCAGAGATCCATGTGGAAGTTTCCATTAACATATGATTTCCTCAATAATAGAAGACATTTTCAATTTGGAAGTAAAGTTGTAAATTATCTATTCAGAAGGATGGAACTCCTAGATGATAATAAGATGGATAATAAGAACATTATACATTTATGATCAAAATTGAATGAAGGCATAAAACTTTTTTTTTATATACAGTGGGTGAAATTAGTATTTAACACGTCACCAGTTTTCTAAGTAAATATATTTCTAAAGGTGCTACTGACATGAATTTCTCACCAGATATCTCTAACAACCCATCCAATCCACACAGGCAAAGAAATCAAATCATAGATGGCCATAAATTAATTTATGTATAACGAGAAATGACACAGGGAAAAAATATTGAACACATGAAGAACGAGAGGTGCAAAAAGCCATGGAAAGTCATGACACCAGCTTAATTCTATCAATAATTAGAAAGCAGTCCTGCCACTTAGTGAAAAATCATATCAGCTAGTTCAACTGATGGCCTATAAAAAGGTATCTCATTACTAAGGTGCCAAACAAGAAACACCTCAAGACGGGTACAACCAGTGAGCTGTCTCAAGACATTTGCAACCCTATTGTTATAAAACATACTGATGGCATTGGTTTCAGAAGAATTTCTAAACTACTGAAGGAAATGAGCCCTGTTGGGGTCATAATCCAAAAGTAGAAAGAACATCAATTCACCATAAACCGGCCACAACCTGGTAACTCTCCCACCCCACAAGATTTCAGACAGAGGAGGGAAAAGAATTATCAGAAGAGTTGCCTAAGAACCATCTGTGGAGAGATACAGATAGACATGGAATCAGCAGGTACAATTGTGTCAAAGAAAACAATAAGTAATGCGCTCAACCTTTATGGCCACCTCAATTGCTGAGCAAAAAGCATGTTCAAGCGTATTTAAGGTTTGCTCAACACAATTTAGGCAAACCTGTGAAATACTGTGAAAATATAGTCTGGTGACATGAGACCAAAATTGAACTCGTTGGATGCAATAATACACACCATGTTTGGAGGCCAAAAGGCATCGCATATCACCACATAAGCACCAAATCAACAATGAAGTTTGGAGGTGGGAACATCATGGTAGGAAGCTGTTTTCAGCATAAGGCACTGGCAAACTTCACATCATTGAAGAAAGGATGAATGGACAAATGTATCGACACGTCTTGATAAAAATTTGCTGCCAAGATAATCAAAATTAAACAAGAGTGGACATTTCAGCAAGAAAATTATCCCAAATACACAGCCAAGAAAACTCTATACTGGTTTGAGCGAAAGAAGAAAAGTTGTTAGAATGGCCCAGCCAGTGACCTGACCTGAAGCCAATAGAGAATTTATGGAACAAAAGCTCATAGTTCATAGGAGTCCACAGAACCTTCAGAATTTGAAGTGTTTCTGTGGAAAAATGGTCCAAAATCACACATGAACAATGCATGCCACTAGTTTCTCCTTTCAGAAGTAGTGATGGGCGGACATGAACTGTATAAATCTGGATCCGCGCGATTTCAATAGTAACCGGGTTCCAGACCCGGGTTAATGATTGGGGTCTTGCAACTTGGGAAATAAAGGAAAAATAAAAATAAACTAAGTGTGCTATACTTACCGAGTCTCTGGCGTGGCTGTAACTGCTTCCAGGCCATTCACTCTTCTTCTGGGGCCACTTATTACCCTTATTCATACTCACTGCTTCCCCTGCCCACCAGCAGTCCCGGCATCTGTGATTGGTTACAGTCAGATACGCCCCCAGCCTTTATGACAGTGTCTTACTGTTAGTGATTAGAGATGAGCAATCCTGCCAAGGATCAGATCAGTTCAGGATCGCCAAGCCTGCCTGAGATCGCTGATCAGATCGTCGATCCCAGCCGAAGCCATTAAATTCAGTGGGAGGCAAAAGTGATGTGTTGTAATATGGTGTAGGGGGCTGTAAAAGAAAGAGAAAATAAGGCTAAGTTCACACACTGCGTTTTTTTGACGCTGCGTTTTTGTGCGAAAAAACGCACAAAAACGCTCCCGCGTCAAAAAAACGCGGCAAAAAACACATGCGTTTTTACCGCGATTTGGTACGTTTATGGCTGCATTTTGCTGCGTTTTTGATCTCTGCGTTTTTCTGCGGTTTTCCAATGCATTGCATGGGGGGAAAACGCACAAAAAAAGCAGGAAAGAATTGACATGTCCATTTTTTTTTTTAAGCTCAAAAACGCAGCTTAAAAAAACAGTTGTGTGCGGACAGCAAAATTGAAAACTCATAGACTTTGCTGGGGAAGCAAAGTCATGCAGTTTTGAGGCCAAAAACGCACCCGAAAAACGCGCAAAAACGCCACGAAAAACGCACTGTGCGCACATAGCCTAAGAGTTAAAGCAGTACAAACTTACCAAGTCCCCTCGGCTGCAGCACTACTTCCAGGTCCGATAATTATCTCTCCTTCATTGCTTTCCCCTTCCATCGGCGTCTCTGATTGGCTGCTGTTCAACCACGCCTCTACCACCTGGGACAGCGTCTGTGATTGGTTGGAATCACAAACGCTGTTTGTGTCCTTAATCTGGTGATAAATAAAACAAGTGTGGTAGGGCCCCCCTGTATTATTAGCAGCACAGATAAAGCCACAGCTATAGGCTGCAGTTCCCAGCCGTGTGCTTATGTTCGCTGTGTACCAAAATAAGAGGAACCACATGCAGCTTTTTTTTTCTTTCCAATTTATTTAAATAAATAATTTAAAAAACCAACATGCGGTCCCCCGAATTTTGATACCCATCCAAGATAAAACCCGTCAGCTGGCTGCTGGTATTCTCAGGCTGTGGAGACCCGTGCTTATTGGCCTCCTTCCAGCCCCATTTGGAACAAATCAAGCCAGACATGTCACTCGAAGCAAGGATCAACAAGCTAAGACTTACCTACTTTGAACACATCATACGAAGAGAGCAATTACTGGAGAAGGACATCATAGTCAGAAGAATAGAAGGAACAAGGTGAGGAGGAAGACCAGCAACCCGGTGGCTTGATACAATCAAGAAAATGGTGGAGAACACACCGGTGGACCTATCTATGGTTGCACAAGATCGATATTCCTACAGAGCATTCATCCATCAAATCACCATGAAAGGTGTTAAAAACAAAACATGTCTTGATTTGTTTGCCAGTGTGGATTATATGGGTCAGAACCGACATCTAGTAAGAAATTCTTGTCAATAGAAATAATTTACTGAGAGAATTGGTGACGTGCACAATACTTATTTCACGCGCTCTATATCTAGGGTAGAACTTGCACAACAAAGTACGAGGGGATGCACAAGAAGTCCAGACTTTTACAATAATGAGCCTCAGGCTCCCTTCACATGCACGTGAAAAAAACAATCCGTTTTTTCACGGACGTATTAAAGGGGTGGTTTGCTCCCCGTGTGCCGTGTTTGTGGCACATGCGTGTTCTCCGTGTGTTATACGTAATAACAGAACGGAAAGTCCCGCCTTACCTGATTCTTCCGGAGCTGTCTGTGGTGCTGAATGACAGTGTCCGGCACAGGCCACGCCCCGCTGATGCTGCTTCCGGCCCCCAGTGAAGAAGATGCGTTGTTCAAATTCACTGGGGGTTGGATGCAGGTGACAGCCGCGGCAGAGACTGCAGGGCTGGTGGAGGTGAGTATGTGTTTTTTTTACTTTTCCAATGACACGTGTGTTTTTCCAGCGCATGTCACGTGAGACCACATCCACACTACATCTGTGTGGTATGGGTGCGGGCCCCGTGAGACCCGTGCTGCTGGAGAAAAACGGACATGCCGCCGTATGGAGCACACGGGCTCACGTCTGCTCCACATGGAGGCACGGGCCAATGGCTGAACACGTACGTGCACATAAACCCCTTGATTTTAATGGGTATACGTGTGCCCGTGTCTCCGGTACATGTGGGAACGGATCTAGCACGTACCGGAGGCACGTGTGTGTGAAGGGGGCCTCAAGCAGATCATACCACTTGGAGCAAATTACTTTCCTCTTGGATCAATTTCTTAAATGTTGAGTACATAATGAGAGCAGCAAAGTTTCAATGTATTGAAAAGTGGATATTTACATGTAAGTGTACGACTGCGTACAACAAAGCGATTAGAGTGCTGCTGAAGTCTTTTGATTGTATATACAGTCAGGGCCAGAAATATTTGGACAGTGACACAAGTTTTGTTATTTTAGCTGTTTTCAAAAACATGTTCAGAAATACAATTATATATATATATAATATGGGCTGAAAGTGCACACTCCCAGCTGCAATATGAGAGTTTTCACATCCAAATCGGAGAAAGGGTTTAGGAATCATAGCTCTGTAATGCATAGCCTCCTCTTTTTCAAGGGACCAAAAGTAATTGGACAAGAGACTCTAAGGGCTGTACTTAACTCTGAAGGCGTCTCCCTCGTTAACCTGTAATCAATGAAGTAGTTAAAAGGTCTGGGGTTGATTACAGGTGTGTGGTTTTGCATTTGGAAGCTGTTGCTGTGAACAGACAACATGCGGTTTAAGGAACTCTCAATTGAGGTGAAGCAGAACATCCTGAGGCTGAAAAAAAAGAAAAAATCCATCAGAGAGATAGCAGACATGCTTGGAGTAGCAAAATCAACAGTCGGGTACATTCTGAGAAAAAAGGAATTGACTGGTGAACTTGGAAACTCAAAAAGGCCTGGGCGTCCACGGATGACAACAGTGGTGGATGATCGCCGCATACTTTCTTTGGTGAAGAAGAACCCGTTCACAACATCAACTGAAGTCCAGAACACTCTCAGTGAAGTAGGTGTATCTGTCTCTAAGTCAACAGTAAAGAGAAGACTCCATTAAAGTAAATACAAAGGGTTCACATCTAGATGCAAACCATTCATCAATTCCAAAAATAGACAGGCCAGAGTTAAATTTGCTGAAAAACACCTCATGAAGCCAGCTCAGTTCTGGAAAAGTATTCTATGGACAGATGAGACAAAGATCAACCTGTACCAGAATGATGGGAAGAAAAAAGTTTGGAGAAGAAAGGGAACGGCACATGATCCAAGGCACACCACATCCTCTGTAAAACATGGTGGAGGCAACGTGATGGCATGGGCATGCATGGCTTTCAATGGCACTGGGTCACTTGTGTTTATTGATGACATAACAGCAGACAAGAGTAGCCGGATGAATTCTGAAGTGTACCGGGATATACTTTCAGCCCAGATTCAGCCAAATGCCGCAAAGTTGATTGGACGGCGCTTCATAGTACAAATGGACAATGACCCCAAGCATACAGCCAAAGCTACCCAGGAGTTCATGAGTGCAAAAAAGTGGAACATTCTGCAATGGCCAAGTCAATCACCAGATCTTAACCCAATTGAGCATGCATTTCACTTGCTCAAATCCAGACTTAAGACGGAAAGACCCACAAACAAGCAAGACCTGAAGGCTGCGGCTGTAAAGGCCTGGCAAAGCATTAAGAAGGAGGAAACCCAGCGTTTGGTGATGTCCATGGGTTCCAGACTTAAGGCAGTGATTGCCTCCAAAGGATTCGCAACAAAATATTGAAAATAAAAATATTTTGTTTGGGTTTGGTTTATTTGTCCAATTACTTTTGACCTCCTAAAATGTGGAGTGTTAGTAAAGAAATATGTACAATTCCTACAATTTCTATCAGATATTTTTGTTCAAACCTTCAAATTAAACGTTACAATCTGCACTTGAATTCTGTTGTAGAGGTTTCATTTCAAATCCAATGTGGTGGCATGCAGAGCCCAACTCGCGAAAATTGTGTCACTGTCCAAATATTTCTGGACCTAACTGTATGATTATTATGAATAGTTGGCGTTCTATTAGTGATGCTTTTTGATCTCTCATTGCTAAAGGACAAACCAGGAGATTAAGTGGCTATGCTATATGAACAATTTGTATTATCTGTACAATGGCAGGAGGCCTTGAGAGTGATTTGTAGATGGGTGAAGCCACTGTCCTAGGTAGAAAAGTAATGTCACAGAATACCAATACATTCTATTCTATGAGCAATGTAATACTGTAATGCATATTTTTAACTTTACTGTGAAGCATACTGAGATCTAAAGAAGGTCCTGTAGACTTTGTCATAACATTGCGTTCCATATTTCCACCATCCTAAAATTCAGCAGTAGTGAGCATGGTTGTCGGAGGCATTACAATATGCGCTGTCAACCATACCTCCCATATGGTCACTTTTGCAATAGGTAATTATGCTTCATTTATATATGGGTTGCATTGAGTGGAATTATCTTATACACCAAAATTTTCCCCTTCACCCCTTGACGATTTTTCGTTTGTTATATCCTCTTCTTCTTCCAAGAGCTGTACATTTTTTGTTTTACCTTCAATCTTGCCATATGAGGACTTGTTTTTTTGCGGGACGAGTTGTACTTTTAAATGAAACCATGAGTTTTACCATATAGTGTACTGGAAAATGGCAAAAAAATTCCCAAGTGCAGAAAAATTGCAAAAAATAGTGCGATGGCACGATTGTGTTTGGGATATTTTGTTCACTATATGGTAAAACTGATGTGTCCGTGTGATGCCTCAGGTCAATATGAGTTCATAGATACCAAACATGTATAGGTTTCCTTTTATCCATGGGGTTAAAAAAATTCAGACGTTTGTCCAAAAAAAGTGACACGGTTTTTGAGCAATTTTCCACAACCCGTAGCATTCTCATATTTCAGGAAATGGGGCTCAGTGATGGCGTATTTTTTGCACCTTAAGCTGATGTTTTTATTGGCAGCATTTTTGTGTGGATGCCTTTTGATCACCTGTTATTGCATTTTGCACAAAATTCATGACAACCAAAAAACATAATTTTGACGTTTGGAATTTTTTTTGCTGCTACCCTGTTTCACTACCATGACAACCATTGGCTTCCTGTGAAAGCATCACAGGGCCTCCTATGGTGGTGGGGAAAGGCACAATCCCCACTGCGGCAATTTAAATTGCGCTGTCACATTTTGTCAGCGCGATTTAAGGGGTTGACAGGCACAGGTGGATTGCGGATCCACCTGTGTCTGCGAGGCCCACATGTCTGCTATTCAAATCAGCAGACATGTGCAAGGATCGCCGCCGACTCACCACAGCAGCCACCAGTGATCACCCTTTTGTGATTAAGGACATACCAGTACGTCCTCAGTCGTGAAGGGGTTAAAGTTACAAAAATATAATTGTTTTTCCCAAAGTATTTCCTGAATTTAGTATTATGTATGATCGAGCATGCATGCCATTTCTTGATATCAACCGAGTATCAGAGTGCTCGAAATGCTCGGTACTTGATAGAGTATTGTGCGAGTGCTCAACATGCTCAATTTCCTGGCTGGCGTATTCTGTCTCTCATTTTCCTAGAAGCCACAGGCGAGGGAGATTTCATCCCCAGCTCTTCTGTTAGGATATTTTGGAAAAATGCTTGAGTTTCCCATTGACTTCCGTTATTGCTCGTTACCCAAGTCGAGCCTATCCGAGCATCAGACCTGCTCCATTCGAGCACCGAGCAACTGAGCATTTTAGTTCTCACTTAACACTATTTAGTAGATTTTATTTTTTTCCAAACAGTTTTGAGTTTTCAACTGTAAAGGTCAAAACCCGGCGGGCAGTGCTTTGTAAAAATGTTTGGAAATGCTATAATTAGCTAAATGTTTCACTTGCCCTTCAGAGAAATCCTGCTTTTGATTTCAGCCTGCTATTAGACTCCACATTGCTTTATATGCATATGTCATTCTGTTTTTGTCAATACCGTATTGTCTTTATGGGACAATCTGCCGTGACCTAATTATATATTCTAAGCTTCGGATCGAGAACTCTCCTTGTGATTTTCATTCATAATGAAAAATTTGTACAGTCACATTAATATAGTCAGTGAGGCTCATTGTTCCTGTTCTCATCAATAGTGCAAATCTTTAGGATTTATTTTCACATGACTATTTTTAGAACAATTGATGTTTTGGGCTACAGTCGCTGGTTGTGGCTGCTGTTAGTGCTTGAGAGCAGAATCAAGATTTACGGTATTTAGTGCATTGCTATTTATCTTTAGACTGCAGAAGGTAATCCACCATCATTTTCGCATTCGCAAAGGAAAAATCAGTAATGTCATTCTAATAAATCAAGACCCCAAGAAAGGAGCAGATTTAGGATTGTAAAGTACTTGTTCCAGCACACGTGAGGGGCTTTATAGAGGTTTTCCAGGACAAAATGGACAATCCTTAGAATAGACCATCAATACCAGATCAACGAGGATACAACTCTCAGAACATCAACCATTTAGAAGTCTCAAGGCGCAAAAGTGCTGCTTTCACTTCACTGCACCATTTAGCAGGCAATTGACTGTACCTGATGAAGAATAAACTGAATGCTGTGCTCAATTAAATGACTTCTGGAGCTTAGATTCCCACTAATAAGACTATGATGGACAATCCTAAGTGTAATTAATAATATAATCCATGGATACCCCCTTTAAATTCAGTCCTTCCTTCTATTTTCTTCTGCAAAAAAATGGCTCCCATAAGAATGAAGAAGATTAAGTTAGTTACCACTTGGGTTTCCTTGGATCCCATTTAGATTTTGATGGAGACCTTAGCACAGTAAACTTTACAAAATAATTTTGGACATTGCACATCTTCTGCGAGATCTCCAAACCACTGTCTGAACATCCTGCTGCAACCACTGCCTTTGTCACTAGGTGGTGCCTCACCAGCACCGAGGTGACAACTAGATGTCATCACCGTGTAGCAGTTTAAGCTTAGTTGTTCCTTTCCTGCCACCTGTGTTTTGCTGCAGTGAGCAGCCTCAAGTTGCCAGTTATTCAAGTTTAGCTAAGATCTGGTCACTATGATCCATTGCGCCCGTCTGTACATTTTTTATTGTAGTAAGAGGGGAAGCGGGTGATTGCTGGCAACGATTCCCCTTGCTTCATTAAATATGTAAGTCCGTGTGATGCTCCTGTTGGGGCATGAGGCGCTTATAATTACGTCCGATGTTACCTCTATCTTGACTTGCTGGGTCCTCGTCATAGATGGAGAAGGCGACACAAAACACACACAAGTCTCTTGTAGAACAATCAGGAACCAGTTTATTGAAGATCACCACTTCTTTCTTACTTCAGGCCACTAGTGCTGTTGCTGTTCTCCCGGGAATGGGGTTTTATCTTGCTGGCACTCACCCTGGGAACTATCCTACAGCAGCTGAGTCCACTACATGCTTCCTCCCCCTGTAATCTTTCTTTGTGGCTGCCATGTCTCACTCAGGCTCTCGTGTATGAATATATTCACTGCACTCGTTATTGAACGTGAAATAATTTTTAATGAAACGTGGAAAAGAAAAAATATCCAACGACGTTTCGACCCACCGGGTCTTTATCAAGTCGCTAGAGTGAAAATACAAACAAATAATCAAAATTAAAGAAAGTATATACAGTAATTCCTAATATACAATATAAACGTATACAAAATATATGCAGATAAAACAGATCAAAATATCAAGTCCAGGATATGGTGGTATGTAGATATGGGAACAGTTGCTATGGCAACATAGTAACAAGTAGAATTTTATATTCCGTTCAAAATTACAAGTATCATATTTATATGTTAACTGCTTATAGAAATTAGATGTAAAATCATTAAATGCTGGAGTTTGAATAGCATCACTGGGGCATAATGGATAAACAGGAGAAATGCACACAATAGTAAGTACACCGGCAAGGATTTACCTGTCTGATAGGTGACTGTATAAGGTGAGGAATATAGTGCACTGAAGCACTAAGGGCTGGTTCACACTAAGCGACAGCGACAACGAGGTCGCTGTTACGTCACCATTTTCTGTGACGTAACAGCGACCTTGTAAGTCGCTGTTATGATCGCTGCTTAGCTGTCAAACACAGCAGCCGAAGCAGCGATCATAACCGCGAGAGCAGGGAGCCGCGCACATTGCTTAGCGCTGGCTCCTTGCTCTCCTAGCTACAGTACACATCGGGTTAATTAACCCGATGTGTACTGCATCTACATGTGCAGAGAGCAGGGAGCCGCGCACACTGCTTAGCGCTGGCTCCCTGCTCTCCTAGCTACAGTACACATCGGGTTAATGTGTACTGCAGCTACATGTGCAGAGAGCCGGAGCCGGCAGCACAGGCAGTGTGAGAGCTGCGGAGGCTGGTAACTAAGGTAAATATCGGGTAACCACCTTGGTTACCCGATGTTTACCCTGGTTACAGCTTACCACAGCTGCCAGATGCCGGCTCCTGCTCCCTGCTCGCTTCATTTCGTCGCTCTCTCGCTGTCACACACAGCGATATGTGTGTCACAGCGGGAGAGCGCCTTTGAAGAAAACGAACCAGGGCTGTGTGTAACGAGCAGTGATCTCGCAGCAGGGGCCAGATCGCTGCTCAGTGTCACACATAGCGAGATCGCTAATGAGGTCACTGTTGCGTCACCAAAACCGTGCCGTAGCAGCGATTTCGGTAGCGATCTCGCTATGTGTGAAGCACCCCTAAGACAATTGAAAAAGGTGCCTGGTGAAATAGAACAAAATCAGTGAATGTAGCACTAAGAGATAAGAAATTGCAGTTAGGGGTGCTTCACACATAGCGAGATCGCTACCGAAATCGCTGCTACGGCACGGTTTTGGTGACGCAACAGTGACCTCATTAGTGATCTCGCTGTGTGTGACACTGAGCAGCGATCTGGCCCCTGCTGCGAGATCGCTGCTCGTTACACACAGCCCTGGTTCGTTTTCTTCAAAGGCGCTCTCCCGCTGTGACACACAGATCGCTGTGTGTGACAGCGAGAGAGCGACGAAATGAAGCGAGCAGGGAGCAGGAGCCGGCATCAGGCAGCTGCGGTAAGCTGTAACCAGGGTAAACATCAGGTAACCAAGGTGGTTACCCGATATTTACCTTAGTTACCAGCCTCCGCAGCTCTCACGCTGCCTGTGCTGCCGGCTCCGGCTCTCTGCACATGTAGCTGCAGTACACATCGTGTAATTAACCCGATGTGTACTGTAGCTAGGAGAGCAAGGAGCCAGCGCTAAGCAGTGTGTGCGGCTCCCTGCTCTCTGCACATGTAGCTGCAGTACACATCGGGTTAATTAACCCGATGTGTACTGTAGCTAGGAGAGCAAGGAGCCAGCGCTAAGCAGTGTGCGCGGCTCCCTGCTCTCTGCACATGTAGCGATGTTATGATCGCTGCTGCGTCGCTGTGTTTGACAGCTAAGCAGCAATCATAACAGCGACTTACCAGGTCGCTGTTACGTCACAGAAAATGGTGACGTAACAGCGACGTCGTTGTCGCTGTCGCTATGTGTGAAGCACCCCTTAGAATAGAACAAAGTGCTCATAATTACCTTAGAGATAAGATGTGCAAGTGCAGCCGCTCCGTTGCTGGAGAATTCTAGTGTATTGGAGATAAGAGACGAGGAGGTGGAGTATATATCCCAGATTGACTGGCAGAGCAGCCAGTCAGGAGAGAGAAACAGGTAGGCTCGGCACATACCATGTGCTCCAGCGTCAGAATGGAAGACGTGGCAGGCAGGACATTAGAGCAGGGGACGCATGCGTGGTAAGAGGGATTTGGGACTTAGAAAATGAAAGAGAAAGAGCGCTGGATCACAGGAATGGGGAAGCATAATAGGGTGGTGACAGGGTCAGAGATGAGTGTATAGATAAGGAGTAGATTATGTAGGACATGCAAAATAAGGAATAAAGAAAGATGAGAGAAAAGAGGGGAATTGATATGAATAATGAGTGTATAGATAAGGAGTAGACTAGGACATGAAAAAATGAGGAATAAAGAAACATGAGAGGAAAGAGGGGAATTGATATGAATAATGGATGTGCATATGTATATGAATGCACTTGTATGTGTGAAAGAAATAAAAATAAAAATAAAAAATAAAAGAATAAAAATAAAAATAAAAATGATAATATTAAAAATAAAAATAAAAATAAATAAAAATAAAGCATAAAACAAATAATTAAAAACAAGGAATAAAAAAAAAATAAATAAATAAAAATAAAAATAGTGAATGAAGAAAAGGAAAAAATAATAATAATGATAATAGGAAAATCAAGGGAAAATAGGGAAATAAGGATGCTGATGAATTGATAATCCAGAATGAGATAAAAATTATAAAAAGGAGAAATAGGAAGTGTAAGCAAGTAGGTTGGTGGATGGGATGGGAAGAAAAGGAAATAAAAGAAGAGGGAGGAGAGAAAGGGAAAAAGAGGCCGGTGTACTTACCCAGAGGACACTCAATCAGCGGATCTAGGAAATAGAGAATACAGTAATAGTAAAGGTTTCAAAAAACTAAGTCAAACTCACGATTCAAACCCCTGGGATGTAGAGTTTGTAGCGTGAAAATCCAGAAGGCCTCACGATCTTTGAGAATCCTAATGTGGTTGCCCCCTCTGCGGGGTCTAGGAACCTGCTCAATGATCTGAAAGCGTAGTTGGGATACCGTGTGGGGGGCTGAACAGAAATGGTGCGGGATGGGAAGCCAGGTCTTTTTGCATCTAATGGTAGATTTGTGAGAGGCTATCCTGTCCCTCACATGCTGGGAAGTTTCACCTACATAGAGTAAACCACAGGGACATTTAATTAAATAAATCACAAAATTGGATTCGCATGTAAAAAAGCCTTTGATTGGGAAACTCTTCCCCGTATGAGGATGTAAAATTACGGGTGACTTGATCACGTTGGAGCATGCTGCGCAGCCCAAACAGGGAAAGGTCCCTGTTTTAGGTGTGTTCAAAAACTGTTGAACAGGTTGTCTGGTAAGGCTGCCGATATCAGCTCGCACAAGATTATCTCTGATGTTGCGTGATCTTTTAGTACAGATAAGGGCTGGTGTCTTGAAGGCTTCAATCTGGGGGTACGCTGTTGGAAGTAAGGACTAGTGTTTGCGAATGCAGTTGTAGATTTTAGGCATGATAGGGTGGTATGTGTAGACGAATGGTACTCTTTCAGTGTTCGTATTGTTATGAGTATGTGGTGCTATGGTTCTATGTCGCTCGTGTTTCAATAAGGTAGGAGGATAATCTCGTTCCTGGAACTTTTTTGTCATTTCATCCAGCCTAATGGAAAGTGTGGTGGTGTCCGAGACAATCCTGGATACCCTCTGAAATTGAGAGCGAGGCAAACTATTTTTCGTAGCTCTAGGGTGACAACTGGAGTAGAGGAGTAATGAATTGGTGTCTGTGGGTTTAGTGTATATGTCAGTTGTCAGAGTCCCGATGTTATCTTTCAATACTTGAGTATCAAGGAAAGAAATTTTGTTATTGTCAGATTGGATAGTGAATTTCAGTTCAGCCCTGATGGAGTTGAGTTGGGAGACGAATAAATCAAGGTTTTCTGGAGAACCGTGCCAAAGGAAGAAGACATCGTCTATGTATCTTAGCCAATTGGTGGCAAATTGGTTAAAGAGTGCATTGGAGTAAACATGGTTGTGTTCAAAGCGATCCATGTAGCAATGAGCGTAGGCCGGAGCCACGTTAGACCCCATGGCTGTACCCCGTATCTGGAGGTAATAATCATCACCAAAGAGAAAGAAATTTTCATAAAGAACTAACTTCAAAATATCCATACAAAACAGGATAGCATTGTTGGTAAGGTCAGAACCATCAAGTAAAATTTTGACAGCCTCTAAGCCTTTGGAATGTTCTATAGATGTGTACAAGCTTTGTACATCAAGGGTCACTAGCAAACTGCTTGGAGGGATGGAACCAAGGTTACGGATAATCCTGAGAAAGTGGTTTGTATCAAGTAAAAAGGACATGCTTCCTCCCCCTGTAATCTTTCTTTGTGGCTGCTATGTCTCACTCAGGCTCTCGGACGACTTAGCAGCTCCCCACCAGTTCAAGGACCCACCGGCAGTTTTGCTATACCCCAACGTCCCACCGATCTTAGGACACTGCAGCCCATCCTCAGGGTGAGGTCTTGACACATGGGAGAATTACTCCCTTCCTGGACAGGCCCAATCTCTGGGCCCTGTCCACGCACTGCCACTCCATTTACTACAAAATTTCTGCCTTTCTGATCCTGCTCTTCTCACTCCTCCCTCTTTGTCTCCATCTCCCTGGTAACCACTTTACTACTTGCCGCTGTTCCTGCTTTATCTTAACAAACAAACTACCACTGAACCCCACTCCTGCACACTTGGTCCCTAGTTACACTACACTAAAACATCCTATCTATATAAAGTACTTAACTGTCCTATATTATTAAAACTATATCTATCTTGCCTATAACCCTTTATCTACAGTACTCCTGGCCCTACACAATATGTCTCCCACCTAATACAGCACGAGGGGTCAGCATTTTTCATTACACATTATTTACAGTATTCTAAGTATTCATATTAACACATACATTTAATACCTGCGGCCACTAGGTGGAACCAAACGCCGTGCCCGTTCAGCTCTGCTGCATCCTACATTATCTACAATACACTCTTAAATGCGTGTATGTATATAAATTACATTTATAATACAACGGCATTTCTATGTAGAAGTGGAAGTAGTTCGCCACCTCCTACAGTAGGACAGTACATATTAAGCTTCATGCCTTTTTAGCAAAACCGCTAAATGACCCCACCCCTTGAGCAAGGAAGCATTAAGCATATCTCATCTGGTTGAACAAGAACACATAGCTCCCCTGCCTCCTGCTTTTCTGCATTCCTGGTGGTTCGGGCATTTTTGATTGATAAGCACTTTAATTTTTTACTTATTTAAGATGATGAGACAACCCTTTTAATGCCCCCAATGATTTAGTTTTACCAACGTGTTTCCTTAGTAATAAATATTCATTGTTTAAACTGGTAAAAAGAGAAGGACTCATGTAACAATTACAAATAGATAGACAAATTTTCTCTCCAGGACAGGAGACAAACTCTAGCACAGCGCCAACTATTGGAAGTAGCGATCCTAAAAGTTAAATGTGGATTTTTAACAATCCTTTCAATATAACTTAGGATATATATGCCAGATCAGAATCCCAATTTGCAGACACGGTGTTTCGGGGTGCTTGCCCCTCGTCAATGCAAAGTATGGGGTGTCTGATCTGGCTATGAGAAGCTTTGTGGGACCATAGATAGACAGTGATTTATAACTGTCCACTACTTATTATGGGTAGAGATGAGCGGACCCAAACTTTAAAGTTCAGTGTTCGTACCGAACATTTTATAAAAAAATATCAGGGTCCAATTTCGGAGTTCGGGTGTTTTACGTATGCAAACCACTCGAGCGAGTACCGCTGTGCTCAAGTACACTGAACGAGCCTCTTGCAGTGTTTCAATGGATCACACTGGGGGTAAAATCAACGTTATCAGATGTAGTGTGAAAAAAAAAACTGACTTCCCTCTCCTGGAAGTGTTGTAATTATGCTGGCTGTATCTGAGCAGAGAGCCGAACTGCCCAATCAGTGACTTCCAATGAACTTCAAGTCCAGAACAGAACCTTTTCTAAAGTCCAGCTGAACTCTCAGAACCTGAACTTCCATGGGTCCGCTCATCTCTAATTATGGGTTCCATCGGGTTACTGTCACACGGAGGTTTTTAGCAACTTAGCCGACTGTCATGGCAGTGTCGGGATCTTTTCAGATTACAGATTCTGACACTCCGCCTGATAACTTCTCTGATGTCTGTAATTGGTGCAGGCTGACTCACTCGGTCATTGACCAACAGATTGGTAGTTCATAGGCAGGCTAGCAAGAGTTAATCTCTGCTGGTCTACGTGTAAGTCTACTGTGATCACATGTTGTGGGGGAGCCAATCACATCTGCACCCTTCCTATATATGCTGGCTAGATCGTTCCTTCTATGCCAGCTATAGTTTATCTTATCTGGTCTGGTGAGGTGTTGTTTTCCAGATTAACTGGTCATTGTAGTACTTTTATTGTGTACGGTTGTAGCGTTAACCCTTGTTGTCTCTTTGTTGCTACCTTTATGTTCTTGCTTTTCTTTTCAGTCTCTCATTGTTTGTTCCTGTGTGCTTGTAGTTAGTGATGGGCGATCCCGAACACATAATGATCTTGTACATAATCTCAAACACAAGCTTTCCTGGGAAGCTCGTGTTACAGTTCAGGTCCAGTTCAGGTCCAGGGGTTTTAAGAAAAAAAAAAGCACTTTATTAAAAAAAGATTATTATTATACTTACAGAGCGAGAAGCAGGCTGACAGTGAGGGTATGATTCCACTTGCGTCTCGCAACGGTATCAGCTGGTACGGACTGACACTTTCCGGTCAGGAGCGCATTAGCTGCATGGAAATACAATCCTGTCAGGAGAGTGTGCGGCTGTGCCACGTGATGCCGATGCGACACTCACACAGTGACAGTCACAGTTCAGTTAACAGGACCTTCGATGATGTCATAGTCATGTGACCAGTCTGTAAGCCAATGTCTATATAACATTCACACCAGACTGGTCACATGGCTATGACGTCATGCAAGGTCCTTTAGGCAGTGGTGCTTACCGGGGGGCACAGCAATGATTGGATACGGAAGCAGAAGCGGCCAGGAGACAGAGTCTGCAGAGCCTTAGAAAATGTTCAAGCGAGTCTCCAAATTCCGAACATCGGGGGGATTGACCATCACTATTTGTTGTGTGTCAGAGTTTTTATTTTCCCCTGTCTTAATCTGTGTGTCCATCTCACTCTTGCCCTTCCGTCCCTTATGGGAGGGGGGAATCAGATTAGTTCTGGTCAGAAACCTAGCCAGGCACTGGACTCAGGCATCTCCACCACTAAGGGTAACTCTGAGGTTAAGGATAGTCTTGGGACCTCTAGCATGAGCGACCTGATAGGAGCCCTTGTCCCTCGCTTTCCTACAGTCACATTGTAACAGTTACGCCAAGAACCATGCATGTTTTGCTATTTTTCTTGTCAAAAATGGCAGAATGTTCAACAGATTTACTGATGCAAATGTGAAAATACAGTACTTTTACTACATAGGGGGTTTTCGGCTGCTTGTGTAATTACATTTTGCTATCAGTTACATAAAACCTGTCTGCAAACAGATATCACATTGTGACTTGCAAGCTCAGCATTGCTACATCTGTGTAACAATTTTATAAGAACATTCTGATAATTCTACCTTTACTCAATGTCAGGCAATTAAATAGAAATATCACTCTTTAATAGTTGTGTGGGACTGGTCAGAGGTTAAACACATTTGCATGTCTTTCTCAACTTGACAGTTGTAAGTAGCGGCACAGTCAGTCTTGGCAGGGCATGGAGCAAACAACGAGAATGACCTTCATTGGCCTTCGCTGTCTTCTACCTGTCTCTTGCTGGGAGAGCATCGGAGTGTGGATTTGCTATTCTAATTCTACAGAAATATATTCTGAAATCTTAATTATGTGGCAGCCTGAGCTGGGTAGGTTGACATTGGATGTGGCATGAGAATGAGCATGCAAACACAGGATCATCCATGTCCTTCTATTCATAAATACTGCTCAAATTATGACATATGGCACTGATAGCAAGCATGTTAGATTGGCACTTGGTGCCTGACTGGAGGAGGGTCGTGCACCTGCATGCCTGATATCTGTTAGTAAAGGAATGTGATTTTTGTGACTTGAAACTCTATCATGACTGATTACTGGGGTACTTTGGGAAATTAAAGCTGGCGGTCATATCTGTGTAGGAGGTGGTAGTGTAGTGGGTGGGCCTACCCCCTACTAGTTTAGCATAGTTACCCGGCATTGTGATTATTAAAAGTGTTGATTTTTATTATTGTATTTGATGTGTTAGGGCACCCCCCTAGTGGCCGGGTGGGACGGCTGTTGCCACCGGGGAGGAGGAGTCGGCCGGATATCTAGGCAAGGTCTGAATGTGTGTGGGGAGAGAGGATCCGGGGCAGCGGAGAGTGCACATCTGCAGCGGCAAGTGTGATTGTGTGAGCGGACCATCAAGGGACACCGGAGATAAGGAGGTGAACGCAACCTCAAAGCCTATTCTGCCGGTGTGGGTCCGGTGTATGCTTGGCTGAAGAGTGGAAGCCCGTAGGAAGTGGAGTACTTTGGGCATATTCCCACCAGAGGGTGCGTTCGGGCAGGGTGTCCCCAGCTCCACTAATATTGCCGGAATCTGCTGCCCGGAGTGTTTTATCTTTGAGAATAAATGTCGTTTTTATTGCATCTGGACTTTTGCCTGCAGCCTTTTTGTGCATCGGCCGATGAAGACACCGACATACACTCTCTCAACATTAAAGAAGTGATGAAGCCAGGGATGTGCCTTGAATACAGTGCTGCCACGACTACACAGCCAGAGGCCTCCCAGACTTGTCACTTCAAGTGGCGTAGTCGGCAGGATGCGATTCCCCTGCCAGGAACCCAAGAAGCCGGAGACCAAGTGGTGCCGAGTGCACCGTCTCCGGGCTATGAGAACAGATTTCCAGTCCCATGGTGGGAGGAAGAAGTGCCCAAGGCGTTGGACCGGGCACAAGATGGCGGCAAGATGGCCGTCGTCTGTGAAGATAACGAGAGCGCGCGGAAAGTTGGCGCCAAAAGAAGAGCCTGGGGCTGGCCGGCGCCGAAGAAAAAGGACAGAGTACTCCGCCCAAAGAGGGGAGGCGCCAGCTCCAGGGCATTGAAGATGAAGAAAAAGAAAAAGAAGTACCTCAGCGGAGGAGTCAAGATGATGCGTGAGGCTGGGGGTGGAGTCCGTTTAAGAGCGGGAAACGAAGACCCGCCTCCACTTTCCCCAGTCTCAGCGTCGACATCACCGCCATTACCAGCGATACTGTCGGAGACCGAGATGGAGACCTTTGGGCAACCCGCGGAGTTGGCAACGACTATGGCCTTAATCAGCCTCGGACGAGGTCGACCCCGGTTCGCCCCTGCTAGTGAGGCCGCGTTGACGGACCTTCCCATTGGACCGGGAGGTTCCACCAGGCCGGACAAAGTTTCCTGGAAGACCTCATGGGATGCTCAAACCGGGAGCACCATCACAGAGGTGAAGGCGACCTATGCCACCCCACCCATGCCAAACCGTCCGGGGGTTGCAGTCTTCCCATGGGAGACCCCGCAGCTTAACGCCGCCGCTTCCCCATTTGTGCCGGAGCCGGCTGAGGAGTTCGCTGAGCGCTTGGAGAAAGATCACCTGGGCTTCTTCTGGGATCCAGTCATCGCCCCGCCTGCGGAGCCGCGCCCCAGGGTCCCGACCCCGAAGCCTGACCCCGTCCAGGAACGTCTCCTGGCCGAGACCATCGTCCGGGAAATGCTGTCCGGTTCTGGTGGCGAGGAGCTGGCAAAGCAGTTTGTGACCGGGGTGGTTGTTAAGTTCAACCAGCAGGACGGATATGGATTCATCCGAGAAGTCGAGACCGGGGATGATTACTTTTATAATAGAGTTCATCTCGACGTGGAAGGACTGCCCAAGCGACTCCATACTTTGTGGCCGGGCGAGAAAGTCCAGTTCCTGCCGGACGCAGGTAGCCGCGGCCTGTTTGCTGTTTGTGTCTCCCGCATGCCAACCACCCGGGAAGCGGAGCAGTGGCAGGAGGAGATTGAGTGGGAGGAGCAGCAAGAGCGGCGCCGGAGCCATGCCAGATCGCTCCCGCCCGCGCCCTCTCAACCCCGGCGTGTCATGGCTGCTGTCCCGGAAACAGCGACTGCATCGGCCCCTGACCCGGAGAAGGTTCCAACCGTGGTAGCGATAACGCAAAATGTTACAAACAAGCCGGTCATCATGCTGGACGCACCACCGCCATCTCGGGCAGAGACACCATCACCCCCAAGAGGAGCTGCAGCAGCTGCACCGGCGGAGCCGCCTTTCGCCCCTGTGTCTTTCAGGCGAATCCGCCGCCAGCCGGGACAATCTCTGGGGGCCTATATCCAGGCTCAAGCGGAAGAATGGAAGCGAGCCTGGCCCCCAGAGTAAGTTGTTAACTTCAGCACCTTCAAAGACCGGTGTTGTTCCAGACCGGCAGAAAGTTCCATTGTTGTTGAAAAGTTTTACGGGCCCGTTGCCCTCCAGCAAAGACCGGGAGCACTTTTGAAGCCTCCGGGCACCTCCAGCAAAGACCGGGAGCGCTTTTGAAGCCTCCGGGCACCTTCAGCAAAGACCGGGAGCGCTATCGAAGCCTCCGGGCGCCCATCCAAGACCGGGAGCGCTGTTGAGCCTCCGGGCGCTATCCAGAGACCGGGAGCGCTGCTGCGCCATTAAGCGCCCCTAAAGACCGGGAGTGCCGCTGAACTGGTGCCGCTGTTGAGGACTGACCCAAAAGGTTTTTATGTGCCAATATGTTTAAAGTTTTAGAGCCTTGCCGGGAGGCTCGGATTTTAAGAGGGGAGGCATGTAGTGGGTGGGCCTACCCCCTACTAGTTTAGCATAGTTACCCGGCATTGTGATTATTAAAAGTGTTGATTTTTATTATTGTATATGATGTGTTAGGGCACCCCCCTAGTGGCCGGGTGGGACGGCTGTTGCCACCGGGGAGGAGGAGTCGGCCGGATATCTAGGCAAGGTCTGAATGTGTGTGGGGAGAGAGGATCCGGGGCAGCGGAGAGTGCACATCTGCAGCGGCAAGTGTGATTGTGTGAGCGGACCATCAAGGGACACCGGAGATAAGGAGGTGAACGCAACCTCAAAGCCTATTCTGCCGGTGTGGGTCCGGTGTATGCTTGGCTGAAGAGTGGAAGCCCGTAGGAAGTGGAGTACTTTGGGCATATTCCCACCAGAGGGTGCGTTCGGGCAGGGTGTCCCCAGCTCCACTAATATTGCCGGAATCTGCTGCCCGGAGTGTTTTATCTTTGAGAATAAATGTCGTTTTTATTGCATCTGGACTTTTGCCTGCAGCCTTTTTGTGCATCGGCCGATGAAGACACCGACATACACTCTCTCAACATTAAAGAAGTGATGAAGCCAGGGATGTGCCTTGAATACAGTGCTGCCACGACTACACAGCCAGAGGCCTCCCAGACTTGTCACTTCAGTAGAATTGCCCCACTCCTACTGAGTGGTTACCATATTCTATGTGAAGTGTATTTTGGTATATAAAGTGTAATTTGTCATGTGTGATTAAATGCATAATTGTAAAGAATGTAATCATAGGAGTATTAACAGATATATATTGGAGTAAGGTAAGAATGCAAGTAGGATATAACATAGGGACCAAGAGTGCAGGAGGGGAAAATCAGTTCTGCAGAGAGGTTTCTGGGGCAAACGTGCTGTGTTTCAGGTTTCGCGTGGGAATCGGAAGGTCTCCTCTATTGTGTCCTGAGGAAACGGCAAGCCGCAATGCTGAGAGACGAGAAGAAGCAGAATTCAGACTCTACTGCTGGAGGGCTTATACCCTGGGCGAGGGCTAAAAAGGATAGCACCCAACAAAACAGCCGCAACTGAATGGGAACATAAAAAAAGTGGCCATGTCTAAAACAAAAAGTATGTGGTTGTGTTGCAAAGAAACTGCCTTTGTGATGTATTATCCAGCTACGTCTGCAACGGTGACCGACGATGGGGTGGTGGATGGGCCACAGAAGATGCAAGTAAATGTTGCACCCCCTTGCTACTCGGAACACATACACAACTTCAAACTAAGGAAAGGGAGTGGAGCCCTGCCAGCCATCCCCTGGCTCCCCCTTTCTAGTGGCGCTGCTAGCAGGGTCGAGCCTTGCATAATTCATCATGTCGGACTGTGGGGATGATGCCTGAAGAAAACAAGGTACATAACAACTAAGCAAAAGAGGACAGACATGGCCGAAACCAGAGCGCGGGCTATGCCAGTCGAGGGCGTACTCTAGAAAAAAGAGAGCAAAACACTGACAGGAATGCGCAACTGGGGATTGAGGAACACCCCGTGATTAGAGGTGCCTGCCTAAGCACCTGTACCAAAGAGTTTGGCGCCCTCAGGAAGCTGAAGGAGAATGGGCGGTGGTCCTGAAGAAACGGGAGGAAGAAGCGAAAGAGGCCCCACGCTGGAGAGTGAGGACAGATGGACGGACACTCCCTGCATGACACTGGCCAGTACCACTTTGGAGCATGATGTTCGATGGGCAGGAATAAGGGAGTATGCCCGCCTTAAATAGCATGGAGACCCAGACTGAGACACAGCCGCGTGTTGGTACCAGGCGCTGCCAGTGGCGGGAACAAATGGTGGTCGCACAGTGGGAAGAAGTGCGCCCAGGAGGGTTGAAGACCTGGAGGCCTCCCCCACTTGGTACCCCAGCAGGGACACCAGAGCAGTCGGTCACAGAGATGACTACAGTAAGTCCTGCAGCCACGGTGAGAGACTGTTGCAGATACAAGCGTGGCTGATAGATCTGGAAGCAGGCCTTGGGGAAAAGTTGCCAGAACCTGAGATGGTTGAGCTGCTTGAACCCAGGTCCAAGTAAAGGAGTCACTAGCTCAAAACCCCCTACCTTGCATATACGTGGAGCCAAAGCCCCCTACTCCTCATGCAGAGGATCTTAAATGGATGTCCCAGGTTATCGAACAAAAGAATAAGAGGGAGAAGTGGGTTCGGGCCCAGCTACTGATGCCGGGAGAAGAAGCTGTAGCTGGATGATTGACCCATGGGATTGTCAGACACCTGGACTTTAAACATGGGTATGGGTTTAACCAGGAGGTCGCCATGGGAGATAGTCTACGTAAATGAGGGATCTCTATGCCAAGGCCTTACACTGACCTAGGGAGACCGGGTCAGTTTCATCAAAGAAGAAGGACCTAGGGATGGTACGTGATAGCAGTGCACCGTGCTCTGCTCGGAGACCTTGACCCTCTGGCAACTGTGTTCCCCCAACCAACCGCACCCCTTGCCAGGGCTGCTGCAGTGCTATGCCTGTTCCTAAGAACCAGAAGAGACAGCAGAGATTCGGCCAGTATCTCCACGTCCTCTCTACGGTTGACCTACAGAGTGGGAGTCTGGTAGAGTCACAGGGCATCCTAGTCATGGTTCACATGGTGCGAAATGTCCACTCTGTGGTGTATGTCAGGGTGGCTGACTGGAAGAACCCCTGCATGTGAGCAGCCACGGGAGCGATGTGAGTCGTTCTATGGTCTCTGTCAGTTGTACTTGTTGTATGGAAAATGTGCCAGATACTGTTTTGCGTTCCTGAGGGCGGTGGTCAGGAGGAGGCTCTGCAGCAGAAGCAGCTGTCGCTGGACAAAAAGTGGCCGACGTTTGTATGTTTTCTCCCCTCCCCATTTTTGTTTGCACTTGTTGCGCTCCCCTCTGCTGGAATGCTGAAAAGTTGGGCAGTAATGAGTCCACTCATTCCCTGCCCATGGATGCTGCCCCTACCCCTTTGTCCCAAAGACATTGCCCTCCTTTTCCTAAAGACCTTTCCCTCATGGAACTTTATCTACTCTTGGTGCTTTGGGACAGTTTTTGTTTTTGCAGCACTGGCAACCACAGAGGGGGATGATGAAAAAGGAGTTTGCGGACCCTGAGAAGTGGGTCCCGGACTATGTCACGCTGTGCCTGGACAGGTAGGCGCATGATCTGCCCACTGCAGAAAGGAAGGACTGTCGCCAAAGGGGGATTCATTGTAGGACTTCTTAACAAATATTATCATCTGATACCCAGATGGTTAAGTGAATTCAAATGTAAAGCAATGTTTTAACATGCAGAGTTTTTTTGTCTAGTAAAATCCTGACCGAGGACTGCCAGATATAAGAAGGGAGGTATGTAGTAGGTGCTACTGAGTGGTTACTGTGTTTTATGTAAAGGGTTTTATTGCATATTGTATTTTGGTATATAAAATATAATTTGTCATGTGTGATTAAATGCATAATTGTAAGGAATGTAAAGCATAGGAGTGTTAGCAGATAGATATTAGAGTAAGGTAAGAATGGGAAGTATGATATAACGTAAGGACCTAGAGTGCAGAAGGGGGAGATGCAAGTAAGTGTTGCACCCCCCAGCATAACTTCAGACTAACGAAGGGGAGTGAAGCCCTGCCGGGCCATCACCTGGCTCCCCCTTTCATATGGTTAACTTATATCTGTAGAATCAAAGATGATCTGTAAGGTATGGGACAAATACTTGATACTTTATTAAATGCAATGTGCATTTAAATAAGAAATAAGGTATTAGGCAAATACATAAGTGACCATCTGTTATTCTATACTGACTCTGTCGGTAGTGTGTACCACAGAAATGTGTGACAACGCAGTACAGCCTTTGACCACCTAGGCGATGTCTTTTCACTTAATGGAAAAAATATGGTTCAATCCAAATAGGTCACTCTACTAAAATGACTGAAAACAAAACAAAATTTCTCTGATCCTACAGAAAATAACCACGATCAGGCCAATCAGTGTGGATCTAAACATGGTGAATATTCTCCTGCGAAAGCAGAGTGGATACACTAAGAATCCCTGTTTTATCTGTCCATGGGATAATAGATTTAAAAAATGAGCACTGGGTGAGAAAACAGTTGTCTCTGAGAAAACACATGGTAGTAGGAAAAAAGAATGTAATTGCAGAATGTTTGATTGACAGGAAAATGATCATTTTACACCACTGCACATCAATTTAGGTTTAAAGAAGCAGTTTGTAAAAGGCTCTAAACAAAGAGGGAAACTACATTGCAGAATATTTCCAGCACTGGCCATGAGAAGCTAAAGGCATCCTTGAATTGTTCCAGAAAATTAAGTACGGTATTTCTCCTAAAAATATATTGCAATTACACGTTTTAATACACATAGTCACTTCTTTTGTGTGTATTGGGAGAATACAAAATAAACAGGAAAAAAAATACAAATTGGACATAATATTACAGAAAACTCCACTAAAGGGCTGGCCAAAATTGTTGGTATTCTCAACTTAATATTTGGTTGCATACCCTTTGGAATAAATTATTACACAAAAAAGAATACGTTGGTCCATACTTGTACATCAATTACGGACCAAATTCATGTCATCAAGCCATTATAAGATTGCATAATTTAAGATCAAATGACCAAAAACAATGATCTACCACCTCTATATAGTAATGTAGAATTTATAAGATGAATTCATACAGCATCACATGGCCAGAAACTAAATATTAGTACATCAGATAAGCGTTACATAGTAATCTAATATATAGAGCTGAATGTGTGTGTGTGTGTGTGTGTGTGTGTGTGTGTGTGTGTGTGTGTGTGTGTGTGTGTGTGTGTGTGTCTGTGTGTGTGTGTACTTGTTTTGCTATACTTGTGGGGACATGGACCTGAATACACACCAACAGTGTGGGGACCTCTGTCTTCGTGGGGACCAAAAATCAGGTCCCCACAAAGCTGCCAATGCTAATCAATGGAGAAGACCTTGTTTATACACCTAGCATCAAAATCTCAAGTGTCCTCTTTATACACATATATAAGAGAAAGTGTGTATGAGTGTGTATGAGTGCGTGTGCTCAATGTGTGTACACTCCCTCTCTGGTGCCTTTGTGGTACTGCAAGCTGATACACACTTCAGAAAAGCCTCAAGATTCCACCTCTGGCAAACCGAGGTACTGCAGGCTCTCACACAAATTTGTTTAAAGTGTGTTGTGGGGACACAGATACAGTCTTGGTCATGTGACTTAGCAGTAGTGGTGTACAGGGTCTTAGCAGTAAAGAGTATTCCATATTTCTGCCAGATACCCACAGAGATATTGAAATCTGAAAAAAGAGACTTCTGCTCATTGAAGGTAAGAACTGCTCACATAGGGTTCAACTCCACAGCAAACAACTCTCTATTTTATGCTGTATGTTGCTCTTTATATGTTTGGGGTGACTGCACATAGGGTTGCATAATGTGGATTATGAATATAAGTGTACACAAGGCTCGCAATGTGGATGATGAGGGATAGATATCACACATACCCAGCTTTCCAGTAACTGTACTGAGCAAGAGACATGGGGAATGAACATAATATATGTACAGTATACAGTGTAATAGATATACAGTATCCCACATACCCAGCTTTCCAGTAACTGTACTGAGCAAGAGACATGGGGAATGAACATGATATATGTACAGTATACAGTGTAATGGATATATCCCACATACCCAGCTTTCCAGTAACTGTACTGAGCAAGAGACATGGGGAATGAACATAATATATGTACAGTATACAGTGTAATGGATATATCCCACATACCCAGCTTTCCAGTAACTGTACTGAGCAAGAGACATGGGGAATGAACATAATATATGTACAGTATACAGTGTAATGGATATACAGTATCCCACATACCCAGCTTTCCAGTAACTGTACTGAGCAAGAAACATGGGGAATGAACATGATATATGTACAGTATACAGTGTAATGGATATACAGTATCCCACATACCCAGCTTTCCAGTAACTGTACTGAGCAAGAGACATGGGGAATGAACATGATATATGTACAGTATACAGTGTAATGGATATATCCCACATACCCAGCTTTCCAGTAACTGTACTGAGCAAGAGACATGGGGAATGAACATGATATATGTACAGTATACAGTGTAATAGATATATCCTAAATACCCAGCTTTCCAGTAACTGTACTGAGCAAGAGACATGGGGAATGAACATGATATATGTACAGTATACAGTGTAATGGATATATCCCACATACCCAGCTTTCCAGTAACTGTACTGAGCAAGAGACATGGGGAATGAACATGATATATGTATAGTATACAGTGTAATGGATATACAGTATCCCACATACCCAGCTTTCCAGTAACTGTACTGAGCAAGAGACATGGGGAATGAACATAATATATGTACAGTATACAGTGTAATGGATATATCCCACATACCCAGCTTTCCAGTAACTGTACTGAGCAAGAGACATGGGGAATGAACATGATATATGTACAGTATACAGTGTAATAGATATATCCTAAATACCCAGCTTTCCAGTAACTGTACTGAGCAAGAGACATGGGGAATGAACATAATATATGTACAGTATACAGTGTAATGGATATACAGTATCCCACATACCCAGCTTTCCAGTAACTGTACTGAGCAAGAGACATGGGGAATGAACATAATATATGTACAGTATACAGTGTAATGGATATATCCCACATACCCAGCTTTCCAGTAACTGTACTGAGCAAGAGACATGGGGAATGAACATAATATATGTACAGTATACAGTGTAATGGATATACAGTATCCCACATACCCAGCTTTCCAGTAACTGTACTGAGCAAGAGACATGGGGAATGAACATAATATATGTACAGTATACAGTGTAATGGATATATCCTAAATACCCAGCTTTCCAGTAACTGTACTGAGCAAGAGACATGGGGAATGAACATAATATATGTACAGTATACAGTGTAATAGATATATCCTAAATACCCAGCTTTCCAGTAACTGTACTGAGCAAGAGACATGGGGAATGAACATAATATATGTACAGTATACAGTGTAATGGATATACAGTATCCCACATACCCAGCTTTCCAGTAACTTTCCTGAGCAAGAGACATGGGGAATGAGCATAATATATGTACAGTATACAGTGTAATGGATATATCCCACATACCCAGCTTTCCAGTAACTGTACTGAGCAAGAGACATGGGGAATGAACATAATATATGTACAGTATACAGTGTAATGGATATATCCCACATACCCAGCTTTCCAGTAACTGTACTGAGCAAGACACATGGGGAATGAACATAATATATGTACAGTATACAGTGTAATGGATATACAGTATCCCACATACCCAGCTTTACAGTAACTGTACTGAGCAAGAGACATGGGGAATGAACATGATATATGTACAGTATACAGTGTAATGGATATATCCCACATACCCAGCTTTCCAGTAACTGTACTGAGCAAGAGACATGGGGAATGAACATGATATATGTACAGTATACAGTGTAATAGATATATCCCACATACCCAGCTTTCCAGTAACTTTCCTAAGCGATTAAATAGTTGGTGAATAAACATGATATATGTGTAATATATAAAGGATAAGGGGACCTCTTAGCGGACCTTAAATCTGAGTTAAGTCTAAGGGTACGTCCACACGCTGCGGGTGTATGGCGTCTGGAATCCGTATGGACTTTGGCCGCTAAATGCGGCGGTATTCCAGAGTATATATACCAATTGGTCGGCGTATATATGGCAGTAATAGGGTGGAATAGCGGCGGTAGTTCCTTACCACCGCTAATTCCCGCAAGAAGCCGCGGCTGATATTTAGCCACGGTTTCTGCCATTCTAGCATGTCAAATTATTGGACGGATCCTGTCCGTCAAATTGACATGATGCGGTTGAGAATAACGGCAGTCCAGATCAATTTCCGGATGAAAATAATCCGACCAATGACATCAGTACTGGTTTTGCTGGCGGCTACGGATCAGCCGCCACAAATCCGGCATGTGTGGACGAGCCATAATTCTCATCTGTTAGGTAATTCTGTCACAGACTTCATGCTTGTTATTGCAGTTGGCAAAATTAATTCCACCTTTTCTGCAGGTTTTGAGGTGCTTTTTTGGCGCTCTTATGTGCGGCAAAAGCGCAAAAAAATACACTGCTAAGATGTTGCAAGAGCGGTCTGACTGCGGTTCAATTCTAACCTATAAGCAATTTCCGTTTGTATTCCGCAAGAAATCCGAGCGGCAAATTGACAAGATGCGGTTGAAAATTGCCGCACTGCGGCCTGCTTTCCACGGCGGCAATTTTCCGCCCTGTGTGAACTGCTTTTTGCAGTTCACACAGGGTATAATGGAGGGCGTGGCCGCAGTGGCATTTCCGTGCAAAACCTTGTGAAAAATCCACCACGTCTGAACGTACCCTTAAATGACTTGTCAAATTTACTATTTGCACTTCATTCACACTGCTGCTGTTTTTGTGGCCGCATTTGCGGTCCGTTCTTGCAAAAGTGGGACGCAATTGCGGCCGCTCGAAAGCGGAGTATGTGGAATATATATCCCTTACACTATATAGATATCATGTTCATTCCCCATCTATCTTGCTCAGGAGAGCATCTCCCTCCCCCGGCACCAAGAGCAGCTCATACTGAATTGTTACATTGACTAGTAACACAGCACACAGAAATGCACCTTAATATTCCACTGTTAACCCTTTCCTCCCAGCAGTAACACACAACTCCTCACCTTGATATCATGGTGATTTATGGTCAGAATGACTTCAATGCGATCAGTGATTTCTATTCTAGCTCTGCTCACATAGATTTTATATCCACACTCAACTATAGGCTGTTCTTCATATTTTGGGGGCTGTTAGTCAGATATACTAGCTTGTGCCTGTATAGTATTGGTGTAGATGGGAGTGTAGGGCATGGGTTACATGGCACTGTGGTGGGATACTGATGGGAGGTATTGGTGCTGTGTTTGATGCTTCTACTGGGTATTTTCCTACTAATACTGGAACAGCTCACTGCTTAGAATGATCCTTCCCAGCTCTATAATATATTGTATATACCCCACAATGCAGGCTCACACACACACACATTTGTCGTGTTGTAGGGACACAGATACAGTCTTGGTCATGTGACTTAGCAGTAGTGGTGTACAGGGTCTTAGCAGTAAAGAGTATTCCATATTTCTGCCAGATACCCACAGAGATATTGAAATCTGCTCATGGAAGGTAAGAACTGCTCACATAGGGTGCAACTCCACAGCAAACGCGTGCTCTAGCCCTGGCATCTCAGCAGGCATATCCCCTACTCCACAGCAAACGTGTGCTCTAGCCCTGGCATCTCAGCAGGGATATCCCCTACTCCACAGCAAACGCGTGCTCTAGCCCTGGCATCTCAGCAGGTATATCCCCTACTCCACAGCAAACGCGTGCTCTAGCACTGGCATCTCAGCAGGCATATCCCCTACTCCACAGCAAACGCGTGCTCTAGCACTGGCATCTCAGCAGGGACATTCCCTACTCCACAGCAAACGCGTGCTCTAGCACTGGCATCTCAGCAGGTATATTCCCCTACTCCACAGCAAACGCGTGCTCTAGCACTGGCATCTCAGCAGGCATATTCCCTACTCCACAGCAAACGCGTGCTCTAGCCCTGGCATCTCAGCAGGCATATCCCCTACTCCACAGCAAACGCGTGCTCTAGCACTGGCATCTCAGCAGGGACATTCCCTACTCCACAGCAAACGCGTGCTCTAGCCCTGGCATCTCAGCAGGCATATCCCCTACTCCACAGCAAACGCGTGCTCTAGCCCTGGCATCTCAGCAGGGATATTCCCTACTCCACAGCAAACGCGTGCTCTAGCACTGGCATCTCAGCAGGTATATTCCCCTACTCCACAGCAAACGCGTGCTCTAGCACTGGCATCTCAGCAGGGATATTCCCTACTCCACAGCAAACGTGTGCTCTAGCACTGGCATCTCAGCAGGTATATCCCCTACTCCACAGCAAACGCGTGCTCTAGCACTGGCATCTCAGCAGACATATCCCCTACTCCACAGCAAACGCGTGCTCTAGCCCTGGCATCTCAGCAGGGATATTCCCTACTCCACAGCAAACGCGTGCTCTAGCCCTGGCATCTCAGCAGGCATATCCCCTACTCCACAGCAAACGCGTGCTCTAGCCCTGGCATCTCAGCAGGGATATTCCCTACTCCACAGCAAACGCGTGCTCTAGCCCTGGCATCTCAGCAGGTATATCCCCTACTCCACAGCAAACGTGTGCTCTAGCCCTGGCATCTCAGCAGGTATATCCCCTACTCCACAGCAAACGCGTGCTCTAGCCCTGGCATCTCAGCAGGGATATTCCCTACTCCACAGCAAACGCGTGCTCTAGCACTGGCATCTCAGCAGGGATATTCCCTACTGCACACATGTGTCTGGGACATAACTCAGGGCCCCCAGACAGAAGGCAGAGGGGGGCCTGAGCAGCTGAGCCTATATGTTGTGAGCATTAGAACAGGCCGGCGATTACAGGGTAACATGAACAATGTCCGGCTTGCATTATGACTAGAACATGACAATATCCCTTTAAGTACTAACCTATGATGCGTTCCTCAGCAGTTCATGTTATATGTTCTACATTTCATTTTCTGCATACTTTACAAGTAGTAGAATTTGCTTTGCTATAGGCAACTGGATTTTCACAATGAAAAGGCGAAGGATAACGCCCGAAAAAGACGCCATACATTATGTCAGTGCCATCACTGACAAACCTGGACTGACCATGAAATACATCAATCCCCTTAAAGGTGAGTTAAAACAAGTTTTAACTAAATTGCCTTAATATTGTCATGCATTAGAATGACTGTCTTAGGTAATGATAAATATTTTCTACAGGAAGAGGAGTGTTTGCTGAAACTGAAATCGAAAAAGGGAGTTTTGTTGCAGAATATCGAGGCGAGCTCATCAATTTCGATGAGAGCCAGAAAATTTTAAGAACTTCGTGTACAAATTTCAGTGGAATGAAAAAATATGGTGGTAAGTAATCAGTTTTTTTAATGCATTTTAGAGGGTATCCATCTTTCCCTAGTTGATAGCGAGTCCTGATTATGTCCTGTCTCTGCTGATCATGTGAATCCACTGCAGTCAGTTACTGAGGCAGCACCATTTTTGAAACATCAGGTAACATAAAGGAGCACCCTTAGGGCTAAGACACACATTGAAAAAAAATTCGGATCCGAATTTCGGGTCTGAATTTGCGCAATTTCGGGTCTGAATTTGCGCAATTTCGGATCCGAAATTTTTTTTGGACATCCAAAATTCGGATGTAAATTAAATGGGAAAATGAAAAAAAATAAATAAAAAAATTTCGGCCTGAAATTCGGTTCCGTTTACAAGTACAAGCGAATTTCGGACCGAAATTTTTTTTCACATTTATTATAATGGGGCTGAAATTCAGTCTGAAAATGAAAATTCGGACATGCATCCGAATTTTTTTTTTGGATCGGCCGAAAAAAATTCGGACGTGTGTTTTACCCCATTGAAATCAATGCATTTCAATGGGGTCCGAATTTCGGATCCGAAATCTGAAATATTTTCAGATGTATTTTAGCCCTTAAGAGGGCAATATGAATAGGGGTTAGTTTGCTATTTAATAGCTATATCAGGTAGATTAAGGCTGTGTGCACACGTTGCGTTTTTTACCGCGGAAACGCTGCGTTTAGAACCGCAGCGTTTCAGTGGCAAATTGCATGCGTTCAGCTTTCCCAGCAAAGTGTATGAGAAAGCCGAAAAATCAGTGCACACGCTGCGTTTCTAAACGCAGCGTTTTGGATGCCAAAAATCGGTGCGGAAAGAAAAGCAGCATGTCACTTCTTTTGTGCGTTGTGGCTGCGTTCTCTCCCCCATTGAATCAATGATGTGGGGTCAGAACGCAGCTACACCGTAGTGAGCTGCTTTTTTGTTGCAGTCCACGGGCTTTGTCGGCATACAGAACGCAGGCATTTACCTGGAAGTGAGGTCAAGAGGTTTCCTGTTGACCTCACTTCCTGGCAAAGTCCTGGAAAGCCCCCGGTGTCGCCAAAGTGCCTGCCCCGACCCCCGACCCCCCCCCTCCCGAAAATCCAACATGGCCGCACACACAGTAGCGCACCGGCCGCCCTGCTCCTATGATTTCTGTCGCATGTGCCTTGAGACATGCGACAGAAAAATGCCCCCCAGGCCCTGCCAGGTCACCCCCTATTCCCCCCGGTATTCCCCCTTACCTGTCCGGTCGCAGCGCTGATCCCCCGCGGCCCCCTCCTCCTTCACAGCAGACGCCGGTCAGTGCGGTCACATGAGCAGAGCAGCTGACAGCCAGCACTGTGTTCAGAGAGCTGTGCTGGCTGCTCGCACTCTGCAGCTGTGACCCGGGGAGAGTGGGTGCAGATTTTTGGCACCCACTCTCCTCAAATGGAGGGTCTGCCCTCCTAGAAAATGGGGGATACGTTCCCTGAACGTGCCCCCATATTCTAGAAGGTCCAGAGCCGACGTGGGACATCCAAATGGATTTCTGCGGACCCATTTTTTTCAAATTTTTTGATTAAATTGGAGAACAAGGGAATGATTTGGGGAGTGTTATTTCTAATAAAAATTTTTTGTCATTTTTTTTTGCTTTTGTTAACTGTCAATTAGTTATGTCTAGTATCTGATAGACGCCGTGACATCACTAATTGCTGGGCTTGATGCCAGGTGACATTACACATCTGGTATCAACCCCTTATTACCCCGTTTGCCAACGCACCAGGGCGCGGAATGAGTTGGGGCGAAGCGCCAGGATTGGCGCATCTAATGGATGCGCCACTTCTGGGGCGGCTGTGGCCTGCTATTTTTAGGCTGGGAAGAGTCCAATAACCATGGCTCTTCCCACCCTGAGAATACCAGACCCCAGCTGTCAGCTTCACCTTGGCTGGTGATCTAATTTGGGGGGACCCCACGTTATTTTTTTTTTTAATTCTTTATTGATAAATAAAAAAAAAAAGCCTGGGGAGCCCTCCAAATTGATCACCAGACAAGGTGAAGCTGCCAGCTGTGGTTTGCAGGCTACAGCTGTCTGCTTTACCCTGACTGGCTATCAAAAATAGGGGGGACCCCACGCCATTTTTTTCATTGTTGTTTTTTTTTTTTTTTGGATAAATACTAAGCTAGGCAACCTTTAGTGCCACATGAAAGGTACTAAAGGTGCCAGCTTAGAATATGCAGGCGGGGGTGGGACGTTATATATATTTGACATCCATTCATCCATTGACGCTTTTTAGGCTGTGTGCCCACAATCAGGTTTTGCAGTGGTTTGGGCGCTGAGTGTTTTCCCTGCATCCATAACGCTGCGTTGTGCAGTAGAAGCACAGTGGAAGGATTTTTGGAGATCCCATGCCCACTGTGCTTCTTTTCTCCGCAGCATAAACTGACCTGCGGCGTTGCTTCCCGAGGATCAGCATGTCAATTTATGCTGCGGAGACGAGAGTGTTCTCTGCAGGTAGAATAGAGCTAAAGTCCACAGCAGCCTGAACCCAAATCGTGGGCATGGGCAGCTGCGTTCTCCCGTGGACAACACTCACATCTCTGCAGGAAGGCTGACACTGTATACTAGACGCCGTGTCGCTGGATCATGGCCACATAGCCTTAGGCCTCTTTCACACGTCAGTGATTCTGGTACGTTTGTGCTTTTTTTTAAACGTACCAGAATCACTGACATACGCAGACCCATTATAATGAATGGGTCTGCTCACATGTCAGTGATTTTTCACTGCACGTGTCTCCGTGCGGCGTACCCGCGTGTGCGTGATTGCCGCACGGAGACATGTCCATTTTTTTCTGGCATCACTGATGTTCCATGGACCACGCAGTGGTGTGGTCCGTGAAACACGTGCCAGAAAAAAACGTGCTTTTAAAATAAAAATCATTTTTACTCACCCGGCGTCCAGCGATGTCCTCTGCAGCCCGTTCTCCCTGCTGCTTCTGAGCCGGCTCATTATTGTCGCGCATATTCATGATGCGCGACACAGCCGACCCGGAAGCAGCTGCTGCGGGGGTCAGCGCCGGCCGGATGCTGCACCGCGGGAGCGATCAGCACCATGGAGAGCGGGAGCGGGCGCAGGTGAGTTGATTACTAAGTGCAATCACGGGCCGCGGAGAACGGAGCCCGGATTGCACTTAGACAACCCACGTGTGCCGTGATTCACGGCACACGGAGGGACATGTGCATGTTTTACACGCCAGTGAAAAACGTCAGTGTTTTTCACTGACGTGTGAAACGGGCCTAAAAGTGAGAATATTGTTGCTACAGCAACATTTTGGGTGAAGTAGCTGTGGATTCAAAATGCTTAATATACTCCTGACTAAAATCCTTGAGGGGTGCAGATTCCAAAATGGGGTCACTTGTGGGGGTTTTCTGACATATAGGTACCCAAGGGGCCCTGCTAATGTGACATGGTGCGCGAAGTTTATTTCAACTTTTCCAAAATTCAAATGGTGCTCCTTCCATTGCAAGCCCTCCCATTTATCCAAACAGAATGTGGAGAAGAAGGAAATGACATCACAGGTTTTTTTTTCCAAAGGTCTGTGTTCAACCAACTTTATTAACACTGACAAGTCTTAAAAAACGCACCTAAAAAAACGCATGAAAAACGCATGAAAAATGCATGCAGTTTCGATGCGTTTTTCTCAAAAAGCATTGTTTACAATTCTCCCCTCTGCCAGAGGGTGCGTTTTTTTCCGTGCTGAAAAAAAAGCAACATGTGCACATAGCCTTAGGGCTTTTAAACATATTGGTATACCCAGAAATCTCTCATTACAGTGAAGATGTAGCCTCTCTGACTTTACCAGCACAACAAAGGCAGCAAAATGTCTAAATTAAAAGCAGAGATGTATACTTTCCCTTTCCATGGCCGTTGGCAGTTTAGCTAGCATCAAACTGGTGACAAATTCCTTTAATAGATGTCAACCAGTGTCATTTCTTATGTTAAGATGACTGTAACAAGGGAATTTTGTCACCAGTTTTTCAGTGTGGAGTTCTCTCACTGTTTGGTAGGCACGGTGGTCAGACAGCAGAAACCAACTTAGGTTATTTAATTATAGAGATTTAAAGGAGTTCTGTCAGGGCAAAAAAATAAATTATACTCCCCTGCTCCTGCAGACGCTGCCAGCAGTCAATGGGTCCGTCCTCCGGTCGGCGGCGCTGTGGTGTCACTTTCCTGACACTGCCTGGCCTGGAGTGCTTCCGGGTCGGGCTGTGTGCAGCGTCTTTTTGCGTCATATGACGCGTCAGGGGCAGGCTCCAACCCCCTGATGACACACTGTTGTTCCCACCCACCAGCGCCTCACAAATGTGAGCAGGGACTACTAAATTCAAAGTCCCTGTTCTTCCCACCCACTTTGACGTGCTGGTGGGTGGGAACACATGGAAACTCCATGTGCGTCAATGTGGAAAGGGACAGCCGGTAAAGCCTTCTGCAGTGACACTGTAGGAGTGTTCCCAGGCTGTCCCCGCCCACCGTGTCTCCAAAGAGTGTATCCTTGGGTTTGCCTTCCATCTGGCACTTTGGTCTGTACGCCAGAGGGCAGGGATACCTTGAGGCAGGCTGTTCCCTGCTAGTAGTATTATCCGGACACCTTCCCCTCTTCTGAGCACTTTGGTGCTTGCTCATCACAATTTATATGCAAATGAGCTCCACAAGCAGGATTAGGGTACCGTCACACTTTAACCTGATGTTTACCTTAGTTACCAGTGTCCGCAGCTTCCAGACGCCGGCTCTGTGCAAGCGCAGCGTCGCTTGCACGTCGCTGCTGGCTGGGGGCTGGTCACTGGTGAGATCTGCCTGTTTGACAGCTCACCAGCGACCATGTAGCGACGCAGCAGCGATCCTGACCAGGTCAGATCGCTGGTGGGATCGCTGCTGCGTCGCTAAAGTGTGACGGTACCCTAACTCGTGTCCGCAATTATCATTACCCTTTGCTTGCAAGCCCAATAAATCTACGCCACACAATGTCGTAGAGTTTTGGAAAAGGTTGTATTGTATAATTACAATGGACGAGGTTAAATACCTCCAATTATATCATATGGTGAGGTAACAAAACATCTGTTAATTTACAGAAGATAATTGGTTAGTATATATAAACATGGGTTATATTCGTCATGTGGGCTCCATTTCAACGAATTTCAGTTTAGTTATGAGTACACAGTACCAATGCAGCATCCTACCTTTGGAGGCAGTATTGGACAAAGAAATTACTAAGAAATTGATATGGTTACACAGAAAACTGGGTAACAAGTATACTAAGTGTTTATACTTCAACTTATCCTGGGTCTTAATGTCCAACGATAGCCACATAGGCAATATAGATAGACTACTTAGGACATTACAGAATGTGCTGAACACTTTGTGTTTAGAGAAAGCAGAGTTAAAGGTCACAGTCTTCTAGACATCTAATAAGACACTTGACTACACATTGAACAATACTTTAGAACTATAGAACTTATCTATCTAGTGAATTCATAGATATTTCCACAACAAGGTCATGCACCAAGTGGGGACATTCACCACATCCAGACTTCATTTCCAACATTCAAAGCACCCTGCCTCTTCCTTTCAGGTCACGGTGCTCGCGGGGACATACTCTCACACATTTCAGGTCATGCACCAAATGGGGACATTCACCACATCCAGACTTCATAACCAACATTCAAAGCACCCTGCCTCTTCCTTTCAGGTCACGGTGCTCGTGGGGACATACTCACACACATTTCAGGTCATGCACCAAATGGGGACATTCACCACATCCAGACTTCATAACCAACATTCAAAGCACCCTGCCTCTTCCTTTCAGGTCACGGTGCTCGCGGGGACATACTCACACACATTTCAGGTCATGCACCAAGTGGGGACATTCACCACATCCAGACTTCATTTCCAACATTCAAAGCACCCTGCCTCTTCCTTTCAGGTCACGGTGCTCGCGGGGACATACTCACACACATTTCAGGTCATGCACCAAGTGGGGACATTCACCACATCCAGACTTCATTTCCAACATTCAAAGCACCCTGCCTCTTCCTTTCAGGTCACGGTGCTCGCGGGGACATACTCACACACATTTCAGGTCATGCACCAAATGGGGACATTCACCACATCCAGACTTCATAACCAACATTCAAAGCACCCTGCCTCTTCCTTTCAGGTCACGGTGCTCGCGGGGACATACTCACACACATTTCAGGTCATGCACCAAGTGGGGACATTCACCACATCCAGACTTCATTTCCAACATTCAAAGCACCCTGCCTCTTCCTTTCAGGTCACGGTGCTCGTGGGGACATACTCACACACATTTCAGGTCATGCACCAATCACACGATTTGTCTTTAGTGTTGAAAATGCTGATTGGTGGGGTGCAGACATCTGACACTCCCACTAATCTGCTATTCATCGATGTCTCCCTGACAGAACCAGAAGCAGATGGCTTTGTTCACTGTGTAATGGATCTGCCAGGTTAATTTAGCTCAGTTCTGAGTCACTAGTATGGGAGCTGAGCTGCTGCAGTCTGGCATGGCCACTGCATAGTAAATTTAGCTATCTGCTTCGGGCTCCTTTCACAATGTAGATCTTGCTATGGTGGCTCTACACCCTCTGATCAGATTCAAGCCTATCCTGACGATATTGCATTAACATGCAAAACTCAAAAACTCATTTAAAAGGAAACCTGTCAGGTGGAATATACACAATAACTTACAGATTGAGAAAAAGAAATCTTGTGTGGCATGGCGCACCAGTGAGAAGCGCTGGTGCGCCATGCCACACAAGGCATTTACATTTGTTGTACAGCTGCTATTGTTCGCTGCACAGCGAATGTAAATAGAACATGGCCGGTTCTATTGAGCTAGACGCGCCCTATTGTATTTGCAGTGGCGAATATAAATAGAACGTGGCCACGATTTTAATGGAACGCGGCCGCTTCTATTCAGCCGTCCGTGTTCTATTGTATATGCAGGACTGCCCGCGGCTAAAGTAAATTTGCCATGATTTATTTACTTTATTTACAGCTTTGTGTCCTGTCTTACTATGTAGGCGCAGAAAACAGACAGGCTGTTGCATTTCCTGGCCGACCCTGCTGGTGCTGGCTTGTTCTCAGCCGATCCAGCACATGAGGACTGTAGGAGGGCTCAGGGTATCTACAGGAGGGCATACAGGAGGTGACCTACAGGCTGGCTATAGGAGGGCGCAGAAGGGCACAGGCTGCTACATTTCCCGGCTAACCCTGCCGGTGCCGACTTGTTCTTGGCCAACCCAGCATAGGAGGGCACAGGGTACCTACAGGCTGGCTACAGGAGGGTACAGGGGACTTACATACTGGTTACAGAAGAGCAGTGGGGGGCAACAGAGGGGCACAGGCTGCTGTATTTCCCACCCTCGGCTTATATGAGGGTCAAAGTTTTTTCCCACTTTTTTATGTTATAAGTCAGGGGGGTTGGCTTATACACGAGTATATACAGTATTTATTTTAAATATATATATATATATATATATATATATATATAATCTTTTTCTTCTTTGGAACAAATTCAGCACCAAAGTGAGTCAGAGCTTGGGCAGGACCATAAACTAAAGAAATCAGAAGGCATGTGTTCTTTTAAATTTTATATTGTTGTATTGGAATACTATATCATGCAATTCTCATATATTGATATGAAAACCGGTATTTTAAAATATATATATTTTTTTTATTTTTCAGGCCGAAAACCTGTAAAGAAGATACCTTGGAACAGGGAGGAAGTGAAGGCTATAGAGAAACATATGATTAAATTTATTCATAAATGTAAAGTGCCTGGAAAAAATGACTGTGTGGCATGTATCGCTGCAGAACCATCTGCACTGAAAGACAGAAACTGGCTTGCTGTTAAGTTTTACATAAAGAACCGCATAACAGCTCTAAAACGCAATCCGATAGAATAAACACAACATTTTGAGCCAGGCACCGGGTTTTAAGTTTGGTTAAATTATAGGTTAGCATACTAGAAAAGAACAAAAGAAATTTAATTCTACCTAAAACCTAACAGTTCTATCCCCTACTCTGAGCCTCAAACTCATGGGGCTTATAGTAGGTGGAACAGGAAATCCGGCGATGTATTTTTTATACTTACCCCCATTCCCATACTGTGCTAGTCCACAGTCAGTAGATGCACAAGAAGAGTGACTCTTTTCATTCTATTCTCTATGGGAAAGCAGAGTGAAAAGTCACTTTTCTGTTTATGCTCAGACTTTGGAACGACACAGTGCAAGAATTTACTATAGGGGTATAAAATGACAGTTGTTACACGGATATAAAATGAAAAGTTTTTATTAACAATAAATAGTAGACCATGGTAATGTGGCAACGTTTCGGGCTACAAGCCCTTTGTCAAGCCGTAACATAAAATACGCAGGGTCTAGAATGATAAAATAAATATAATCAATTAAAATATTAATAAACACAAAAGAAGATATAAAAAAGTTTACATGTCGTACATACTATAAATGAAACCGAGGTATCCTGATTCTGAATCATAAACACACAATTATGTATATACACACATGTACATATGTCGTATCTCCACTAAATAATAGTACATCATAAATCATTTGTTTGTTGAATTAGTCATAGAAAATCCATTGATACACAGATATGCATAGGCTATTACCTTAAGCAGTGTATAATACCATAATATGTCCAGTTACATTATTCTATATAGGGGAGAGAGTTAAGAAACAGGTCCCAGTGACTCCTGTACAATAATGAGTTTTCAAAGATAGTGAGAAATAGCTTACCTAGAGTGCTTTGGTTATGTGACCAACGGCCCCATAGTGTAAAGTGTAGAGCTTCAGAGCAGTTGATAGGCAACACCTAAAAGTTAGCCAGAGTATTACAGACCGTTGTAAGGCTACGGTACACCCCACGTGGATGCCGGAGCCCGCTGCACCTAAGAGGCACGGGCTCCTTTGCTGCCCACACGCACACGCTGCTGTGACTCCGCATCACCCCTCAGATAGGTAAGATCACTCTTCACCAAGGGTCTCCTGTGGGTCTAATGCTTCTATACACGTGAGGACCGTAGCCTTACAACGCCCTGTAATACTCTAGCTAACTTTTAGGTGTTGCCTATCAAATGCTCTGAAGCTCTACACTTTACACTATGGGGCCGTTGGTCACATAACCAAAGCACTCTAGGTAAGCTATTCCTCACCATCTTTGAAAACTCATTATTGTACAGGAGTCACTGGGACCTGTTTCTTAACTCTCTCCCCTATATAGAATAATGTAACTGGACATATTATGGTATTATACACTGCTTAAGGTAATAGCCTATGCATATCTGTGTATCAATGGATTTTCTATGACTAATTCAACAAACAATGATTTATGATGTACTATTATTTAGTGGAGATACGACATATGTACGTGTGTGTATATGTGTATATACATAATTGTGTGTTTATGATTCAGAATCAGGATAACCCGGTTTTATTTATATTATGTACGACATGTAAACTTTTTTATATCTTCTTATGTGTTTATTAATATTTTAATTGATTATATGTATTCTCATTCTAGACCCTGCACATTTTATGTTACGGCTTGACAAAGGGCTTGTATCCCGAAACGTTGCCACATTACCATGGTCTAGTATTTATTGTTAATAAAAACTTTTCATTTTATATCCGTCTAACAACTGTCATGTTATACCCCTATAGTAAATTTAGACCTACAGAAGTAATGGTTCCATCGACTTGATCGTGGGTGACTTTATTGGTTCTCTTGTTGTAAACTCTATGGAAACACGTATCAGTTTTCCGGTATACACCATGCGGTCCCACCACCAAGTGTGGGGTAGCCATTTAATTTGGCCAAGTCCTTCCAGGGGGTTATTGTGTGTATATATTTTTTACTGCTTTGGTCATCCCCAAGTGGCACCACTCTTTCCTTCCTTTTTAGTCAACTATTTTTGTTTTAGAACAGTGCAAGAATGGGTGACCATATGAGTATAAAACCCCAGACTCCTTAGTCCCCCTACTTACTGCATTGCTGTGTTGGGCAGAGAGCATGCGCCTGGGTATTACAACCCAACACATAGCAGGCGGGCGGAGAACGGGGCCGTACGTATTGCAACCAGTACGGCATGGCCCCAGCTCTCTATCTTACTTGTCAAATGACAGTACCCCTTTAAGCCCTATATGTTACTTTATGGGATTCATAATAGCTGACAGAGCTCCTTTAATATATACAAATAAAAGTCCATGTACCTGGGCAACATAAAAATAACTACAAAAATGAACCAATATAAATAGCAAATACACACAGTCAAGCATTGCAAGTGAGTTATTGATATGATAAGGCCAATTAATGTCCCTTTATTGAACAGCTGGCCCTACCCAGCAGCAGGACAACTGCCGCCATGATAATGAAATGTTTGTAAGTGATCAATAAAAACAAGCGACCCCACTGATGTTCGGGTCAAACCAGATTGACCTGATTTCACTTATTATAATCAGGATTGAGATGCCCAAATCTGATCTTTCTCTCTCCAGCATTAATTTGAAAAACATTTTTTTCCTTCAGTCTTCAAAGTCATCCCTAGTCAATAAAACAACAAAAATGTATGGCAATATACAAATGCAAGAGATGATGGGCAAGTAAAATTATAAAAGATTAAGGTGCTGGAAACAGTTATTACAGAAAACATTTGTGGCAATTGTTTAAAAAAAAACCCTATAATCCCAAAAGTGTGTGTAACACATGATGATCAATATGTGCTAACAATAACTGTTGAGTTGTTGAAGGGGTTCTGTTGTCACAACTTTTTTTCTGCAATATGATATGGTAATCGGTGTGCCATAGCATGTTGCAGAAATGCGACATACGTCCTCCCACCGCTCCTCCAGGTCTTCTCCGGTCCTCTTTGCTGTTGTTTACTGGCAGGTATTCCAGGATGCATTGGTGCGGAGCATTTGACTGCTGTGGAGCAAATCTCACGTTTACAGTGGTCACATGCTGTGCACCACCATCCCAGGCAATGCTTCCACTGTGCATGCCTGGGATTTCGTGAAGGTGCCGCCCCATTCATGGGTTGGAACGCCATCATATGATGTTCGGATACACTGCACCTTCCGGCCTTTAGTCCTTCAGCCACAAGTGGCTAGAAATGCTCAAGAAGAGTGTTTCTAACAGAGGTGCTGGAGAGCCAGGATGCCAGAATTGCTCTGGGAACACCATTATTGTCCGGACCAGGACCTTGGGGCGCAACAATAGGCGAGTACACCTGTTTGGTTCCAGAACCCCTTTAGGTTTAATGATAAAAGACTTGTACCTGCATGTCTGAAAGTGGTATAGTACAAGCAAGTGTGCAATATAGCCACTTGTCCTTTATTTGATATGGTACACTAGGGATATCAATAGGCCCTATTATATGAATAGCACACCTGTAAATCTTGACTGTGCGTTTTGTTTTTCACACTTATTTTCATAGTGCTGTAAGCTTATGTTGCTCAGTTACATAAGCTTTTACTTGGACATATTGAATGGTAAGTATTAGATAGAATGAAATTATTTTTGTTCTCGGTTTCTCTAAAGCATTTTACCATTGCTAACATTGTGTCTAGTTGTTTAGTCAACATGACTAAAATGTTTTGGGTTAATTTCAACTTAAATTTTAAATGGAAAGAAGGTTTCCCAAAAACCCAGGACCAACAAAGGTATTACTAAAAGAAACTCCAAGATTTTGATCTGTTTTACCAAAGGCTTTTTGTGACCTCAGTGTACTCGCCCTCCTTCCACAACTTGTGAACTGTTCTTACTCCACTCTGTTTCAACCCTGCAACTTCAATTGTTTTACATATGTATTTTATATAAAATGTTGAATAAATTTGTTACTTTGGCATTCAATATTTGTCTGTCACATTTATTTATTAATTTACCTACACTGTAGGTCTAACTGTATTACTGTCTAACTTCAGTACTGGGATCATAGTTCGCTCCAACCCCATCCATTGTAGCAATAGCCCAGCTGTATATTAGTACTGCTTTTGTGCTCACTTCATCCAAATCATGTTACCATATGTCAATTGAAAACTAGTCTCTTAAAAACTTAAAGGAGTATTCCGGGAATAGAGAATTCTTGTCAGCCGGCAGGACACCTGTAGGGATAGGAGGCGGACTGGTACTTACCATCATCCGCTGTCTCTTGTCCTGAGCAGGGGCTCCCGTCACCGGCGCTACAAAAACCGGAAGTGTCTGTTACCACGTCATTGTACACGTGATTGCCAGCCACTCACAGGCTTCAGAAGCAGATCGAGCCTAACCAGTGAAGCGTGAGTAGCCGCTGGTAACATGAACGATAGATGCCGGCCCAACACTTTGGGACTTTGCGGCGCCGGTGATGGAGGCTGCTGCATGGCATGGAAGGCCGCCGGTGACGAGACTATAAGCACCAGTCCCCCTTCTCTCCTTACAGGTGTCCTGCCAGGTACTGGGAATTCTGTATTCCCAGAATACCCCTTTAATGTAGAGTTAGGTCATTTTGCGGGAAGGAAATAATACATGAACTTTAAGGGCCTGAATGCAACATCAATGGTAAAATTGGTAAAGGTCCAGTCACACTAAGCAACTTACCAGCGATCCCAACAACGATAGGGATCGCTGGTAAGTTGCTAGGAGGTTGCTGGTGAGATGTCACACTGCGACGCTCCAGCGATCCCATCAGCAACCTGACCTGGCAGGGATCGCTGGAGCGTCGCTACACGAGTTGCTGGTGAGCTCACCAGCAACCAGTGACCAGCCCCCAGCGCCGCGTGGAAGATGCTGCGCTTGGTAACTAAGTTAAATATCGGGTAACCAACCCGATATTTACCTTGGTTACCAGCGCACGGAGCTACACGTGCAGAGAGCAGGGAGCAGCGCACACTGAGCGCTGGCTCCCTGCTCTCCTAGTTACAGCACACATTGGGATAATTAACCCGATGTGTCCTGCAGCTACATGTGTACAGAGCAGGAGCCGGCACTGACAATGAGAGCGGCGGAGGCTGGTAACAAAGGTAAATATCGGGTAACCAGGGACAGGGCTTCTTGGTTACCTGATGTTTACTGTGGTTACCAGCCTCCGCAGAAGCCGGCTCCTGCTGCCTGCACATTTAGTTGTTGCTGTCTCGCTGTCACATACAGCGATCTGTGCTTCACAGCGGGACAGCAACAACTAAAAAATGGCCCAGGACATTCAGCAACAACCAACGACCTCACAGCAGGGGCCAGGTTGTTGCTGGATGTCACACACAGCAACATCGCTAGCAACCTCACAAAAGTTGTTCGTTAGCAGCGATGTTGCTAGCGATGTTGCTTAGTGTGACGGGGCCTTAAGGCTGGTGTTACACGCACCATTTTCTATAAAAATCCATTGGCCTGTACTTATCACTCTGTCTTAATCACCTATAGCAACTAATCAGAGGTTGATACCAAAGCTGTGATTGGTTATTATGGGCAAATCAAACAATTTTTGTTCTCAAACAGATTAAATGTTTATACCTGTTTTTTTTCGCAGAAAAATGCTGCTGACAGATTGGCTAGCACTGAACAGGGAAAGTAGAATAACCACAAAATGAAAAGCATTGTAGATGGAGCATTTTCTCACTTTGTATTTCTTGGGTAATTGGCAGTTTGTTTAAAAAAACAGCATGGTCTTGGTGTGGTGATTTTTTTTTTCAACAAGTTAGGACTCTCCCATACGAATGTATTTGCCCGTCTGTGCAGTGTCCGCAATTAGGGACCAAAGCTTTAGTCCCTATTTGCGGACACTGCACAGACGGGCAAATACGCTTGTGTGGGCGAGCCTTAAATGTAATTTCTCCTATAGACCTCCATTGTTAGTGACCTAACAGCAGAAAAATATCTTAGTCCCCAGGTGGTTAAAACCCTGAGATGTGTGTATTTACAGATGTCCTCAGATGGTCATTGTTCATGAAACGGTCCTCACAAGGATAGTAAAAGTCAGGTTCCTTATTTTAAGCAATATTGATTAGCTCAAGTGATAACTGTGGTTACACATTGCACTAAAATATTCCTATATGATTGCCTTGTTAATATCACTGCAGGGAATGGTAGTCCCCACAATACATGTTCCAGTCAGGTGTCCCTCTAAACCACCAAAAACGAGTATGTGTGTGTGTGTGTGTGTGTGTGTGTCCGGGATTGGCATCTGCACCGTCGCAGCTACAGCCACAAAATTTTGCACACTCACACGTCTGGACCTCGAGAGCGTCATAGGCTATGTTTTGAAGGGAAATTTTAACCCCGCGCTTTACAGTTATTCTCCAAAAAACCTGCCTACATTAAAGCGAATGGAGCTGGGAGCCACAGTGCAGCCAGAACTTCAGAAGAATGCGCAGCCACACCTTTATATGGAATGTTGGCGTGTCACCATGCAGCCAGGGAAAGAGAGAGACACAGACCGGGAAAGAGGCAGACACAGACAGGGTAAGAAACAGACATAGACAGGGTAAGAGACAGACACAAAGAGACAGATAAAGAGACAGAGACAGACACAGGGAAACAGGCAGGGAACGAAAGGGAAAGAGACAGACAGGGTAAGAGACAGACAAAGATAGGTAAAGAGACAGACACAGGGAAAGAGGGAAAGAGACAAACAGAGAAAGAGAGGGAAAGAGACAGACAGGGAAAGAGAGGGAAAGAGACAGAGACAGTCAGAGACAGACAGGGAAAGTGACAGAGATAGATAGACAGACAGGGAAAGATATAGACAAACAGGGAAAGAGATTGAGACAGACGGAGAAAGAGACAGAGACAGTCAGAGACAGACAGGAAAAGAGAGACAGACAAAGAGATAGAGAGATATATACAGAGGGGGAGACAGACAGAGAATGGGAGAGAAACAGAGAGACAGTTACTATCCCGGGCGTTAATACATTCTATTTATACTTTCTATCCCGGGAATGTTAATACATTCTATCTTGTTAACAACAGTTATTAACCCGGGTGAAGCCGGGTAGTACAGCTAGTAATAGAAATAAACAGACCCAAGGTAATGTGATAATAGATATAATGCCGATAGTTCTAAGGTAGATAACTAGTATCAAGTCTGGTATCGACTGCTGATATATTAATAAATCATTACTGTCAGTGTGATCTTGTCCGTACTGCGCACAATAAAAATATTTATATATTCATAAATTTTGGTCTATTTAGCCTTTATAAACGTTGTATTGTATTGAACAGAGTCAATTTTGTTAAAGACCTTTGGAATAAATAACTGCAATTAATCGCTTCCTACAACCATCAACAAGCTTCTTACACCTCTCACCTGGAATTTTGGACTCATCTTTTGCAAACTGCTCCAGGTCTCTCATATTTAAAGGCGCCTTCTCCAAACAGCAATTTATGATCTCTTCTCAGATGTTCAATAATATTTAGTTCTGGATTCATTCCTGTTCACTTCAGAACTCTTCAGCACTTTGTTTCCATCCATTTCTGGGTGCTTTTTGAAGTATGTTTGGGGTCATTGTCATGCTATAAAGCTCATGACTTAGGTACCTATTTGTGTACTAATGGTGGCTCTGGTTATGTATTTTTGTGCTGTTAAAGGTTCTGATCCTCGACACATGTAAAAATCCATAACTTCTAAGATTATTATAGATTATGGGTACAAGATTCTATGATAGGACATTGATCCAGGAAATTAGTCTGATTGCTGTATGTGGAGTTGAGAAGGATATTTTCCCATATATTAGAGCTATTCACATTTGCCCCATGGAGTTTTTGCCTTCCTCTAGATTAACATGTCAAACTATAGGTTGAACTCAATGGACTTAAGTCTACATTGAACCTTAAGAACTATGAAACTGTTACATGACATTAAGAGGTTGACCAGGTACTTCATGAAAGTCTGCGGTCACTCTTTGTCACTGCAGATGTTTGAATCATGAAAGCATACACACTGCCTGCTATCAGGATTCACCAATGCTGGCGGCAAGAGTGAGAGGTAACGTAAACGAAAATATGTGGTACATGCTGTGACATGCTATCTCACTCACACCACTTGCATTGAGCAAGGTCTTGTGTGGCGCCCCTGAGCTTCAGGCGCCACAGGATATTACACCACTTTTCAGGGGTAATATCTATCCCAGGTCAGGAGGGGGTTAACCTGCCTGTGCCTTCACAAAACACACACAAACAACAGCAAGGTGCTTACCCACAAGGGGTTGGACTAGGACAGACAGGGTAGCCAGCCATCATGAAGCATGGGACTTCCCCGGTCGCTAGGACAACCACTGGGGGTGGGCACCACATGAGGCAGAAGTAGGAGCAACTATCACACTTACAGCTGAACCTTCCTGGGCACAGCTTGGGATAACACCTAGCACTGACAACTGGAGTTAGTGTTTCTCTCTCTTGCTGGGCCAGTGGTTTGGAGCAAGAGGCTCAGCCCGGGTTACGGACAGCAACCGAGGGAAACTTCACTAACAGACTTTCACGGACACCGGTGGTGACCGCCGACGGATCCAGGATCGGCTGGAGCCCATTGTGACAGAGAACGGTACTTTGGGCAGCGTCTAAAAGTCTTGTGAGTAAAAAAAACCTGGAACCGCAGCCCCTGTCTTTGCCTCTCCTTTACCGGCGCCGTTGCCCAGCGCTGCGGCGCCAATGGGGACTACCACAACCCACCATCATCCTCCCTGGGGTAATCCAACTCTGCCTGTGTGGTGCATCACCATCCCGGCTGCATTTAACATCTGCCCCAACGAGAGACTTGCAGCTGCGGCTCCATCCCTGGCCGCATACCACAGGTGGCGTCACGATCATCTAATAGACTTTCCTATCCTCAGACTACTACCTCAATCCTCCCTACCACCCTCCAACCCTCCTTCCTGTATGCTTCGGGGTAACGGAAGCAGGCCAGGCCACCCCGTGACAACGCAGAGGATCTGCACCCCTGGCCCGGCATGTCTAGTTGGAATGTGGCTGGAAGTAGGTACATTTTATGCTTGCATTCACATGACCTCACAGGAGAATCCTGCTGTCACAAAGTGACAGCAGACTTTCAGCACAAATTAGGACAACTTATAAATTGAAGCACAATAGCATTGCCAAACCTAACAGTGTGTAATATGCTCAAAGTCAGACTTCACTTTTGAATTCCAGCGGTCATCACTTGACCACCCATTTTCACACTTACAATCACTTGCCAGCTAGCATCCTCTCCCTGTTTCAATGAAGCAGAGGCTGGCGTATTTCACTGAAGAACTGTTAGTCGGCACATTAGTGTAAGTATGCAAATCGCATGCCGACTACTCAAACCGCTTAAGCTGTGTATAAGAGGGGGCACCAAACTGATTTCTTGCCCTGGGTGCTGGAAAACCTAGATCCTCTGATAAAAATGTTAATGCAAATTGCCACTATAAAAACTGAAGCAGCAAACTGTGTGATAATGAAAAAATTGTGTCAGTCTCAAATCTTTTGACCACAACTGTACATACTCATATATTCTCAGTAAACGGACCATACATTTTGATGATTCTGCTCTTCTGGTAGGAGTAATATACTTGGCATCTTGTTGCTACAGATGGAGCTTTGTGTTTATTGAAAAGTGGGATTTCTCCCATAAAGGGATTAAACTAATCAGTCTGATATCCCTTACATCAAGCTCTCACCAACTGCTCCTATACTGTCTGTCTTCTTTGTGGGAGATGCTCTTGAAAAAATCAATCTTTCCCGAGATGCATTGCACAAGTCCTCTAATATTACTGTACGATGTGAAAGTCTTGTAATTACATAATGTGAGTTATTTGCAGCAGCGGAGGAAAGAGAAAATGTGCTGATACAAAGTGTTATCAATGCCTCTAAAAACATACAACGTAGAGATGACTTCTTGCATTTTCTTAAAAAAATTGTTTAAAAGAACAGAGAGTCCTCAGTGGTTGATACCTTTTAATGGCTAACTGAAAAGATGGTAATAATTGCAAGCTTTCGAGACTACTCAGGTCTCTTCATCAGGCATGGTATAACACAAAATCTGAAGAGTCACGTATTTATACACAACAGGACTTAGAATAGTGCAGTAAAAAGAAAAAAAAAAAAAAAAAAAAAAGAACAAGTTATATGAAACAGAACTATCTCTATGGCAGGGGGACAAGCTGTTCTAGCCATAAATACTGCTGCAGTTCAGTGTGAAAGTTTTATTGTCCTTTGATAAGGGTCTGGTCCAGGGCTGGGACACGCTCGGATGGTCAGAGGAGCACATCTTTTAACTGATGTAAAAAGACATGAATCCATGAGACACATTCATTCCTTCTCTGAATGTGTCAAAGGTCATCATAAGTTTGTACTCCCATAGTCTCCTGTCTCTCTGGGACTTGAAGTTTCCTTTCAATACCAGCAATTTCATGTCCAAAATTGAACTCTGCAGCGACATGGAAGATTACTTCAGGAGACTACGTCTGAGGGAATATTTTAGCGATGCAGATGTTTCAGAATCCTCCCAGACTGAAGGAAGACGGATCTTGACAACCAGGAAAAGATCAGATTGGACACCTCCACCAGGACGCAACCCTCATCTGGATAACTATATAGACACTTTCAGACATTTGGTAAAATCCACTTTCCTAGACACACACAGGAGGCAACCATCCAACATCAGTGCCCAGGAGAGAAGGGCCATAAAATCTTTGAAAACCAACAAAGAAATCATCATTAAACCTGCAGACAAGGGGGGTGCAATAGTCATGATGAACAAATCAGACTACATGAAGGAAGCACACAGACAACTGATGGACACACGCTACTATAAGAAATTGGAGTCTGACCCTACACAGGACTATTACAAGGAACTTAACAAGTTGGCCTCTTGTCTGCCTGACATATCCATAAGAACTGATGAACTGATACCGGTGAGTCCAAGAATAGGCACATTCTACATGCTTCCCAAAATTCACAAATCTGGAAACCCAGGAAGACCCATCATTTCATGTGTGGGCACCCTCACTGAACAAGTCTCTGGATGGGTAGAGGGTATCCTTAAACCCTTGGTAAGGGATACAACCAGCTACATCCAGGACACTACTGACCTATTGAAAAAACTATCAGCAATAGGTCCTCTTCCAGAGGGAACCATCCTTGTTACCATGGATGTGGAATCCTTGTACTCGAATATTCCACACCAGGATGGATTAAATGCTTGCAAAATTTTCCTGGAAAATACAGGAACTGATGCC